>NC_091461.1:98474704-98774704 GCF_027789765.1 Dendropsophus ebraccatus
GAAGGGTCAGCACCATTCACGGCATTGAATGAAATCTTCCTGAAGGTCCCAGCGAAGAACAGTTTGGGGGGTAATTGTCGCTGCGCATTCAAGTCTAGGAAAGCTGGGTGATGAGTAATATGGACTCTCTCTTAGCCTTCACTCTGCATTATCAGGCTTCAGTAAACCATACTATACTGAGATCTATGGGATCTCAGAACTCTGGGAAAGCTGAGTATAAGTAATATGGCCATTCTGAAGCTGCCATTGAATTTCTAATTTTTAGGCCATGTTTACGGCATGTAGCACTGCAGAATACACGGCAGGAACCCTGAGGGTCACCTCCGATCCTGCAGCATACTTCAGCACACTTTCCTGGTAATGTATACACATGTGGCATACACGAAGAACGGCTAGAGCATGCAATTCTTTATGTATACTGCTGCTAGATGGCCCGGAAACAGTAAATCCTGCTTTATTCTGGTGGATTTCAAATACACATGCAAAAAAATATACACAATTCAAAGTGTCATCCATGGATGACAGACGCACACTGCACTGCATAATACAAGATGTGTACTGTATGTGAACACCATCTTAGTGGTTTGCACGGCTGAGGTCCTTACTAAGCAGCACTGGTTGGAAATTTGAGTTGGGGTCTGTCCTGTGGTGGGGTGCATAATCTGTCTTGCAAAGTGAAGGAAGGGGGGGGGGGTCTCTCTTGCAGGGGGGTTTCAGGTCTGTCTTGTATGTGTGTGTGTGGGGGGGTCTGGGTCTGTCTAGCACGGGGTGCTGGGTCTGTCTAGCACGGGGCGGGTGTGTGGTCTATCTTGCAGGGATAGGGATGCGTTCAGTCTTTCAGGGGGAGTGGGTGCTGGCTCTGTCCTATAACTGCTATTTGTGCATCTGTCTGGGCTCAGCAGGTATACAGCTATCTCTTTTATCTGAGGTCATGTGTTCCCGGCGACCCCAGCCACCCCCCTGCAGACTCCATGTACCCAAATAGCGGCTGCCGGTCACAGACTCATCATAATCCTGTTTACTGATGGGAAACAGCGTTTGAAATCACCCAGAACTTTCTCTACGGGAATTTATTATACATCTGTGCAAACATCTAGTTCTGCTACATATGAAGACCCAAGTATACAGATGGTTTTATATATATATATATATATATATATGGCATAGCTACAGGGGGTGCAGTGAAAGCAGTCAAATCCAGCTCTGCAGCATATGAAGACCTTAGAAAACAAATTATTATATATACCTTTGACTCCGCTGTTATTAAAACCGCACATTTAAACATTGACCAACTCTAGCCTCCACCTCAAAATTATTTATCAAATACGCTCTTTTCTTGACCCTGACTAAAACAACACTTCTGGTACATGCCCTCTCCCGCTTGGACTGCTGCAACATCCTCCTCTCTGGCCTTCCATTTTAGGGTGTGTTCACACGTACAGGATCTGCTGCAGATTTGATGGCCCCAGATTCAAAGCAAATCTGCAACATCAAATCTGCTGCAGATCCTGTACGTGTGAACGCAGCTTTAATAGCTGATGGCTGAAGGATTGTCTGGCTGTCAGTTATGTCTCCCGTCAGTTCTCCTTACACTCAGGAACATTTGGCACGGCTAACCGTTTCTGTGTTCTCTATAAGGAGAGGTAAGCTACAGTGAGAGTGCTCTTGCTGTGGCTTACCTCTCTATGAACAAAGGGATCGGCCGTGAATTTCCATTACGGCCGACTCCTATTGTTAAGGATCAAAGAGAAAAACAGAAAATGCACTGCTACCTGTAGAGGGGCTGGGTGCACAGTCACTATATAAAAGAGACAACTAACTATAAAGAATAGATATATAGCACAATAGACTTGTGTATATTTTTGTATTGATGAATAAAGCGTTTACATTAGTTGTATCTTGCTTGGTGTGCCAGTCTATTGTGCTGTCTATCTTTTCTTTTCGTTTTGGTCTATTGTTAAGGATGTCATACTTGTATATTTTGTGATGCCATTACAATATGTCCCTGGCCTTCTAAACAATAAGAGATGTTTACATTCCTTAAATATATATATATACAGTATATATATATAGATATATATATATATATATATATACTGCCTGCCATCTTTGAATAAAAAAGATCCACTTTGACGATCAGTGTGTCAATGTTATTCTTCAGTGTGCACTATAAACTTTTAACTTGTAATTTGGGAGAGTCAATATGACAGCATTCTCGGGGTGCACCCATTTTACTATCACCACTGACATCATCTGTCAATGATTGGTGGGGCCAATACCATACAACTTTGATTGACGGACAATTTGCTGTGAGTGGCAGGTTCAGGCGTCTAATGTCTAAGGCTGCATTCACGCGTTCCGTGTTAAGCAAGGAACACGGACGTGGAATGCCTGTAACGGACTCTCCACCCCCCAGGCAGCATCTGTAATAAGATGATGGGAGCGGGGGGAACTGTACAGATATGCGCCACGCTGTAATGAAGCAGCCACGCGGCGCTGTCATTACAGCGCAGCCCATATCTGTACAGTTTCCCTTGCTCCTAGCATGTAATTGCAGATGCTGACCGGGCGGGGGAGAGTCCGTTACATGCATTCCACGTCCGTGTTCCGTGTGAATGCAGCCTAAGGTGTCTTTTACACAAGCCGATTATCAACAAGGATCGTTGATCGTAGATCGTTCAGCCAAAGTACAAGTGTCAGCGATCCGCCGAGGAGCGGATAAAAAACAGATCCTCTGCTGATCGCATCTTTTGTGCCAGGCTAAAATATATCGCTATTGACTGCACATCTCCCTGTAAACAGCGGATGTGGGTCAACAGCAACATATTGAAATGGCCGCACGACTGATGGTATTTTCTGAAGGTACTGCAAACGAGCACTAATCTCGCTGATCGGCACTCATTCGATTCCGTAGACTGCCTTATATCAGGCTAACTAAAAGGGCCTTAAGATGTATGGGGACCTTGACACCCTCAATGTATCCTCAACTCTGCTGCTCGACCTCTCCCCTAGTTCCTCCTCTGCCTCTCCCCTCTCCACCTACCCCTCCCCCTCCCCCACCTGGTCTCCCCTTGGTCAGGGACACCCATTAGAGTTATATCTGTCGTGCTGTGTGCTCTGACCTCTGACATACATTTGGATATTTCTGTGTGCAGTATTGTATACATTACCAAAGGTTTGTTTGCCATGTGACTGACACGTGATTTGATGGAAACTGTTTGGCTTGGTAGCCACAATAACTTTTTCATTGAGAAAATAAAAGTTACGCTTAAATTGACCAATTTGTGCAGTGATATTTGTGCTTGCCCCGTACTCTGGAATCCACTACCCCGCACATCTGTCTCACCCACCAAGACTCTCAAGTGCATCTTGTAAACCCAACTAGGCTACAACCTACAATAACTCTGCATCACAGTTACGTTCTGCATGTGGAAATTCCCTAATTATTTGTACTGCACTCTGAAATAAAGTTTGCTTTTAAAATAAAAATAAAAAAGCTACAGGAGGTAGCTACAGGGGTGCAGTCACATCCACTTTGCTACATATGAAGACCCCTGTAGCCAGATGGGTGGCATCCCCAACAGCCACATCTATTTTGCAGAGTATTCATGTTGTCAGGCTGGTGTAGAGACAATATGCAGATTATACACATAAGATCGGTATTGGGCAGGCTGTAGACGATCAGTTGTACATTGGGTCGATCATGCAAGCGATCATATTAGCCCAACTGCAGACTACATTATCTTATTAGGGAAACAGTTTAATGCAAGGGCCCTATTACACGGGACGATTAGCATTCAGTGTAATTCTACATTGTTCATTCTTTTGCTGGGATCAGATGGAGTGAACAATCGTAGTAACGATCGTTGTAACAATCGTAACTAACAACTATCGTTCTGTGTAATATGGTGAACGATTTCTGGTTAACGATAAACCACCTCGTTTGTCATCATTTATCGTTGACCGCCAAAAATCGATTCATTTCATAGCACCCTAACCCAATGCAGCCGGCTTGTATTAAGTTCACCCATCATGCCAGAGACCCCTTCAGGGAGCAGTCACGTGTCTGCGGTCACAGGAGTCTGTCCCCTGGTCTTGGCAGGGTGGGCGCTAATGATGGACGCCGGGAGGAGACTGCGGCAGATGGACTGTACAGCAGCATATGGCGTGGTCAGTGACTGTGATCACATCACAGCAATCTCTGAAGGTGAAACACAAAGTGATGTGTGACTTGAGGGAAGCAAAGTGTAAAAAAGCTGAATGTGGGATTGCAGAATGCTGGGCGGATGATGGGAGTGATGGTAATCATGCTGGGATCGTGTAAGGACATCCAGTATGTGACTGTATCTGTATGATCCGACCAGTGGAGAGAGGGGCATCTGTACAGCTCCTGCCGCTAATAAGGAGTGATCGCCAAAACTAAATTATTGGTGCTAAAACAAACATTTTTAGTTTGGTGTATATAGACTGTATATAAATTACATCGCCATACATTGCATGGTGTAATATCACCCTGTACCTGATCATGTGACATCATTATGTCCTGTAAGGTTTAACATCATATGTGGCATCACCATGTACTGCAGGATGTGACAAAAAGGTGTGACATCATGTACTGCAGGGTGTGACATCATCACAGGATGTACTGCGTGTCATTGTTAGAGGTAATGGGTCCAGGTTCTTGTAGCCACAGCCCCCCTTCAGGGAGCACACATGGCAGAATATTGTAGGAATATGTGGTATGAAGATCTGCTCATACTATTGTCTTTGCATGGCTGTTCTTTCAGAGAGTGGGTTAATGTACCTCATTTGCTTCCTTTTATAAGGCAAGATCAGCGCATGGCCTTGTGTTATGGGATCAGTAGCCTACGGGGTTAACAGAGAACCACAGATGGGTCCACTTACTGCCAGTCATCCGAACGTGGATAATAGGCCCATGACCTGGAAAGTCTGCCTCAGGGGGGCGCTGACGCAGCATTCCATCATCCGTATCAGGCTCCCCCCATCGCTGCATCACCTGTCCTCACATAGAGAGCCCCGCTTCCTGCTGACACTGCCTCCTGTACTGTAAGGATGGAGCAGAGGAAAGCAGTGGTGCCAACATCATCTCCAACACACAGAACCAGTGGCCAAAGCTGGATGACAACCTGTGTGTGCTCTGTGCCTGCACCCCGTTACATACATGACATTACTTATCCCTTACAGATGCTGAGTTACATCTTGTATAATCCTCGAGAACTGCATCCCCTATTCTGCTGGTGGGGTCACTGGGAACATACACTACATTACTTATCCTGAGTTACAACCTGTATTATACTCCGGAGCTGCACTCACTATTCTGCCAGTTACTGGAAATAGTAAAGTGGTGCCTATAATGCAGCTTTATTTTCATTGTCCGTTTTACTGTAGGATCTATGCACCTTTGCCTCTTGCTGATCCTTTCTTTACATTTATCAGGATCGTCGGTGAAGAATTTGTCTTCGTGGTTGTGGCCCTCATTGTGCCAGTCATGAGGCCCGGGCCCAGCATTCAGTACATTGGGTGAGGAGCCCATGTGGGGCAGTGTGGACCTCCTCACCCGCCTCTTTGTGGTTATTGACTCTTTTCTCAGGAACACATATGGTCTCCCCGCTGATGACTCGCTCACTGGACGGCTCATTCGTGCTTCACTTGGCTTTTGGACGTGTTCTCCCGTGAGGGCACTCTGTAACTACGCACGTGGTAACAGCTGGGGCCCTCCAAGCCAAATTCTCCAAATGTGTAGAGATATGGAACTGGAAATAGAGACGTCCAGATCTGACATAGTGGAGCGGGGGTCTCTGGATGGGGCCGTCATGACTCATTCTCTGTCCTACCAGATAAACCTTTTTTTTTTAGGTGGGGGGGCATCGACCTTCTGCAACACGGACAATAACGTGAATAGTGCGTTCAGAGAAACAAATGCGTAGATCGGGAGTGACAGCCGAAGCCGAGCCATTTGGTCCATGTCTGTTCATTTACCATATTCTCCATTTATCGCAGACCTTGTCTGATCCCTGGCATTTCATCTCACAAGTTACCGGAGACAGCAAATTATTTGAGTTGTGAATAAGGTGCACAGAAGCTCACGCCTCAGTATGAGGTCTTATGGCAGCCGTTCGGCTCCCTCTCCACCAGTCATGCAGTATTTCACGTATTATGTCTGATCCCTCACAACTCAACGACAGTAAGGGGCTCATGAGGCATCAGTATTTTTATTGTTTTGAACCATGTCAGACATTCATGGTCAAACCCATTCTCCCCCAACTTCCTAAACCATCTACATGAGTCATAGGAGCTTACAATCAAAAGCCCCAATTGTTGTAAAAGCGCTAAATCTCCCAGCATACCTTGATATCCTGAAGCTGCAACATCTAGAGCACTGTACCCCAACTTGTTGCACAACTACGATTCCCAGGGTGCCTTGCTACGACTACAAATCCTGAACCACTGATGGTTCATATAGTGAGGGCCTTGTATGTGCTGCGAAGCTGCAGGTATAGGATCCCCTTACACTTGATGTACTTGTTCTATATTTGCTCCTTCTAGGAAATCCCTGGACAGCAGAAGCTGATATATGGTCCCCAGTCTCCGCCATGACACAAGTTGCTCAGAAGACACCACCTGTTCCCTTTATAACCAGTCCTGGATTATCAGGTATACTGGATTATCAGACAAGGGGCATTTCCATTTTTTCTACTCAGATTCCAGATTATCCTGGAGGTCTGGGCTACAAACAATCGCCAAATCACTGACTGACTGTACAGGATAAAGCTGCATTTACACATCCCATTGACTTCAGAGGGAAATAGGCACCTATCGTTTGAATTATGGCGACTAATCATGTTGTAAACAATGTTTGCTATTTGTTGCTGTGCTAAAATCAGCTCAAATAAATGAGGTGTGTACCCGGCCAAAGATTGAATGAATCAGCAGATTGCCCCTCACCGGACTGTATGAGGGATTTAGCGTGGGTCGACTACATTCCCACGGCGGCTCCTGTAGTGAATGAAGGTAAAAACAACCTCCCTTCATTGTGCACTCATCCAGAAGCTGCAATCTTTGCCCGGGTGCCTGTGGTTTCCTCATCTCATGGTAGCGCTGCGGAGGGGGCAGCAGTGTAATCGGGTGTATAATAACCGGGGGGGGGGCAGCGGGAAGCAGCTGGATTCCCTCTAATGAGACTTAATTAAAGGACACACAGATGACTCCATCCTGTGCCACCCTGGCCCCACAACTGGCGCTTAACCCATTGCTGGGTGAAGCTCTGAGCAACTGGGTGGGGGGGGCTGTCCAGTGGTCAGTGGCATAGGCTACATAACAGGTGTCAAACTCATAGCCCTTCAGCTGTAGGAAAACTATAATTCCCATCATGCCTGGACAGCCAGAGCTAAAGCTTTTAGCTGTCCAGGCATGATGGGAATTATAGTTTTGCAACAGCTGGAGGACCGTGAGTTTGACACTACTGGTATAGATGTAAAGGATCCGTATAGGGAATGGGCAAACCACTTCCAGTTTGTGAACGCTATAAATGTCCAGTGACATCAATATGGTGTGTGAAATATTGTTGATATATCCATCACTTTAAGGCTATGTTCACACTACGTATGATTCCGGCCGTAGTGCGAACTGCAAATATACGCACGTAGTTTTGAGGTTGATGCGTTCGCTTGAAAGTATACGATATACGCCTGCACAGTGCACACTACATATGAACTTACGGGCGGATCGTATACGGCGCCGTGAAAAACGAACACGACCATTGTTTGAGGACGGAAATGTTCCAACTCACGGCCGTGGATTTCAGTGCGGTCCCGTACGAAGTACTTATTTCAGCCAAATTGAACTTGATTTTTCGAACCAAAAGGTTCTGTGAGGTTTATTGGGCTGGGCGAAGATTTCCAAGTAAATGACCTGCTTCAGATCGCTTAGAATCAAGCTAGGGAAGCATAACTCTACTACGGGCGTATGTTCACGGTTCGTACGCATCCGGCCGCGTGTCTATTTTTCCCACAGCCGTAGTTTCGGCCACACATGTACTGCTGTGTACGAACTACGACCGGAATCGTACGTAGTGTGAACATAGCCTCAATCAGTGTTGCAAAACTACAACTTCCAGCATGGCATCTACAGCAGTGTTCCCATCCTGTCACCCTCCAGCTTTAGCACACTCAACTCCCATCACACACACTGACAGCCTGTTGCTGTCAGGGCTGGATGGGCGTTGTAGTTTTTCCACAGGTTGGGGATCAGTGCCACAGACAATAAAGTTCTGACAGCCAGCATAGGAATATGATGGCGTCTCTACGTGGATATGTGTGCTATCGTACTACACAGTGGTCCTTCAACTTATAGTGGCCTCAGGTTACAATATTTTCAACATACAATGGTCCTTTCTGAACCACTGTAATTTGAGACCAGACTCAGCATATAATTCTACAGGCAGTCAGGATTTGCGGCACATATAAATACCTAGATGATCAACCAATAGAAGTGGCCATTTTACTGGTAAATCCCCAGTACTGCTGAAGTGCCTGCAGTGATCGACTGTCTAGTGGCGCCTCACTACAGTACAGGGTGATACTACATGTTCTGTACTGCTCCTGTGCCAGGATGAGTTGCTCCTTTTATTTTTGTGGGACCCTGTGTGAACTGTCCATAGAAAGAACTGTCCATAGAAAGTAATTCAGTCTCCAGTAGCTCTGACTTTTGTAAGGACTTATCCATATTAGTTATGTGCTTATTTTTCCTTAAATCTTTATTTTTTCCCCTCATTTTGGGATGATATTATGGGGGCTTCAGAACCAATTATCAATCAAATAGAGTTTTGATCTAAAGATACAATATTTTTAACATACAAGGGTCATCCTGGAAGCAATTAATAATATTAACTTGAGGGACCATTGTATTATATACTACATTGTATTGTGTTATTATAATTAGGTGCTGTTTTAGGGCTTTGCCACATTTCAGGTTGAGCTGTGATTGGCACTTATATTCTTCTCACATCTACAGCTGCACTGCACCACTGAACCAGAAGGGGGCAGCACTGAGATCCTGGAGCCTAAGAGCTAACAGCAAGTGAGAGTTGGTGAACATTCTTGTATATATTGGTGGCTCTCTTGTTGCTGTTGAATCTAGCTAGCCCAGACTTTGAAAGCATTAACAAGGTGCCCCTAGTGGACAGATCCCAGAGGTGCACTCTACATCCGATAAAGCTGTCACAGTTCTCTGCCCCATATGAGAAATCAGAGGCACAGACGGGCACAAGGCAGCGATGCAGCGTGATCTCTACAAGGACACATAGAGCGATTTGCTTTGTGTCAATGCCCCATTGTACCGGGCTCCCGGGGCGACTGCAGAGCTGCACTCTGGAATTATGTCCTCCTCCTCCTTCTCTGACTACTTCTACCTTTCTCTGGGGGGGTCTTCTTGTTTCCTCCCCTCCTCTACATGTAAATTGTGGGACAGGGTAGATATCGAGATACGGGTGGCGGGACAGATAAAGAATAAAGGCCAAGGGGGCGTCCAGAAGACAAGGGGGGATTCTTCTGTCCTCAGGGACGTTTCCTTTGCTGCCCCCTTCTCCTGGCGTTAAATGTTTTGTCGTCTTCCAAGTTGGTGGAGATACCAAAAAGGAGAAGGTCAGAAGTTCCCTTCCTTTGTGCAGCAGTGAAAGTGGGGGGCTCTGGGCTTCTGTGCCTTTCACCGCAACAAGGGCTGAATAGAAAGTAGAGTAGAGAAAGTGCTGCGGAGCCTGCGGATGGGGGGAGCGCCCTGTGAATGAGCAGCTCCCCCTCCCCTGCACAATATGGGGGGGCACAGGCTCGGAACTGTGAAAGCTTGTCAGGCTGGCAGATAAACGATGTGTCGCCCTTTCAAGTAACGTACACTTCCGCAGGGCGCTATTGTCCCAGGCGGATTTATATCAGGAACCAGTAACCCTCTCCCTCTTTTTTCCCCCCTCTCTCGTCCGCCCCTGAAATGCTGCTGGTCCTGCACTCCTCTCCCCGGGGTCAGAACGCCAGCGAGAGCCACACGAGCGCACCTGAGGGGCCCACTCCTGCCCATCGTGTTGGGATTAGCTGGACCTGGTAATCGAAGGCCGCGCAGATCTGGAAGAAGCACTCATGGGGCTGTGTGTGGTAGGTCACTGTGGCATCACCACTGGCATCCAATTTTAACTGTGCCATGTAGCTATAGGGTCGCCTATACCTTGCCTACCTGTACCCCGTCCAAAGTGGGCGCATCCTATCTCTAGGGGGTGCACACCATGTCTGTATACTGTATACATTGTTTCTCTAAGGGGTGAACATCATGTCTCATTACTTCACTAGTGGGGTACATACCATGACTCTAATCTGGCTCACACTATGCCTTTGGGAGGGTACATGCTATGACCCTAGAGTAGCAGACACCATGTCTCATTAGGTCTCTAGGGTGGTATAAGTCATGTCTCTAGTGTGGTACACACCATGTCTCATCATGTGTCTAGGGTAGTACATGCCATAATACTAGGAGATACTCTCCATGTCTCTAGGGTGGTACACTACATGTCTCTACGGCATACAAACCATGTCTCTAAGGGGAAGTACACACCATGTATCTATTGGAGTACACATCATATCTGTAAGTGGGGTACAAACCATGTTTCTAGGAGTTACAAGCGATGTCTCTGAGGGGGGGTATATGCCATTTCTCTAGGGGGTGCATGGCCCCCTTTCTAATGAGCACCAAACCAAATCTCTAGGGGGGACCAAACCATGTCCATGTCTTGTGGAGATACACACCATATCTCTAGGGTAGTGCTTCTCAAACTGTTAAGTGGGCCTTACCAGTAAAGCGTCCCCTAGTTCTTGGTGCGGCACAGCAGGGGAGGCAGTTTTCACTAAAGTGACTAAAAACTGCAAAGTTCTTTCACTGGCTGCAGATATATCTGGTTTAGGAACATTATTGACTGATTTTGTAGTTATTGTAATATTATGATCAGGCAATGATGGTAGCCTGATGGTGAGGCTCCAGCATCCTTCTGGTCTGTCTGGTGAGGCTCAGGCATCATTGTGCTGGGTGAGGCTCCAGTAGAAAAAGCTTGAGAAGTGCTGCGCTAGGGGATATAAGCCTTATCTCTAGGGGATACAATCATCTGAGGCGTATGCACAGCTCTGTTTATGCCAGCAAGTTCATGTGTAGCCTTACCCCTATTCATCAAACATTGTACGCAGCTTGATGACATTGTGTATATTTACTGCCCAGCTTGTATGTCTGTGGGGAAATTTTAAAGGGAAACAGAAGTATCTAACCTGCTGATATTTCCCTATAGCGCACAGGGTGCTGAGGATGAAGGTTTTTCTTTAAAGTAAGACTGTTCTGAGCTTGAGTAGATTTGTGCGAAAAAATAATGCAAAAATTTGCAAAAAATGGCCACTTTTTGATTGCTTGCGCCATTGATGAATTCTACCTATGTCTCTGTGGGTACACACCACATCTCTGGGAGTGCAGGCCTTGTCTCTTGGGGGACACACTAAGTCTCTGGGGATACAGGTTTTATCTTTAGGATTATACACCCCACCTATGGGACACCTGTCTCTGGGAGTACACACCACATCTCTGGGGACACAGGTTCACGTCTCTGGGGGAGGGGGAGGGGGGTACGGGTTGTGTCTCTGAGGATACACACCATGTCTGGGGGCACAGGTCCTCTCTTTAAGGGTATACACAGGTCCTCTCTTTAAGGGTATACACAGGTCCTCTCTTTAAGGGTATACACCACAACTCTGGAGGCATTGTCCTCCAGTAGTTGTTCTGATATAATAATTGGGGGAAACTGGTTTATCCTATATGTCCATCCTTCCTCACTGACATGCAGTTATAGGCACAGGCGGTCGCTGTATGGGGCGGATAGACGGGATAGATGGGATGACGTCTCCATGAAGTGCAACAAAGCAATAAAGGAAGTCTGTGGGGGGAGCTGTGAGTGTGATTCCATCTGTCATGCTGTCCGATGTTTGGACAGGGCTTGTAACAGATTCATTCCCAAGTTAACTCTAAATCCCTGATAAAAGTTAAGAAGTTCGTCCATCATGTAAGGAAGAGGGACGCAACTATACTTATATAATGCTTTCAGAATCTCAAGCTCTCTGCTTGCTGAAAGTTACAAGTGCTGCTGCTGTCCAGTCTAGACAGCAGCTGCCCTTGTCTCATGTCCTGATATATGTTACAATGTATCAAATTATTTTCCAATATGCTCACATCATAAAAGTTATAATCAGTACTTGAGCATTATAAGAGGAGCAGCTGATATCAGTCACATATGATGCAATGTCTGGAGGTTATATCAGTGCTGGAGCGTTATAAGAGGAGCGGCTGATATCAGTCAGATATTATGTAATATCTGGAGGATATATCAGTGCTGGAGCGTTATAAGAGGAGCAGCTGATATCAGTCATGTATAATGCAATATCTGGAGGATATATCAGTGCTGGAGCGTTATAAGAGGAGCAGCTGATATCAGTCATGTATAATGCAATATCTGGAGGATATATCAGTGCTGGAGCGTTATAAGAGGAGCAGCTGATATCAGTCATGTATAATGCAATATCTGGAGGTTATATCAGTGCTGGAGCGTTATAAGAGGAGCAGCTGATATCAGTCAAGTATAATGCAATATCTGGAGGATATATCAGTGCTGGAGCGTTATAAGAGGAGCGTCTGATATCAGTCATATATGATGCAATATCTGGCAGTTATATCAGTGCTGGAGCATTATAAAAGGAGCAGCTGATATCAGTCACATATGATGCAATGTCTGGAGGTTATATCAGTGCTGGAGCGTTATAAGAGGAGCGGCTGATATCAGTCAGATATTATGTAATATCTGGAGGATATATCAGTGCTGGAGTGTTATAAGAGGAGCAGCTGATATCAGTCATGTATAATGCAATATCTGGAGGATATATCAGTGCTGGAGCGTTATAAGAGGAGCAGCTGATATCAGTCATATATGATGCAATATCTGGAGGTTATCTTAGTGCTGGAGAGTTATAAGAGGAGCGGCTGATATCAGTCATATATTATATAATATCTGGAGGATATATCAGTGCTGGAGCGTTATAAGAGGAGCGGCTGATATCAGTCAGATATGATGCAATATCTGGAGGTTATCTTAGTGCTGGAGCGTTATAAGAGGAGCAGCTGATATCAGTCATATATGATGCAATATCTGGCAGTTATATCAGTGCTGGAGCGTTATAAAAAGAGCAGCTGATATCAGTCAGATATGATGCAATATCTGGAGGTTATCTTAGTGCTGGAGAGTTATAAGAGGAGCGGCTGATATCAGTCATGTATAATGCAATATCTGGAGGATATATCAGTGCTGGAGCGTTATAAGAGGAGCGGCTGATATCAGTCATATATGATGCAATATCTGGCAGTTATATCAGTGCTGGAGCGTTATAAGAGGAGCGGCTGATATCAGTCATATATGATGCAATATCTGGAGGTTATCTTAGTGCTGGAGAGTTATAAGAGGAGCGGCTGATATCAGTCATATATGATGCAATATCTGGCAGTTATATCAGTGCTGGAGCGTTATAAGAGGAGCAGCTGATATCAGTCATGTATGATGCAATATCTGGAGGTTATCTTAGTGCTGGAGAGTTATAAGAGGAGCGGCTGATATCAGTCATATATGATGCAATATCTGGCAGTTATATCAGTGCTGGAGCGTTATAAGAGGAGCAGCTGATATCAGTCATATATGATGCAATATCTGGAGGTTATCTTAGTGCTGGAGAGTTATAAGAGGAGCGGCTGATATCAGTCATATATGATGCAATATCTGGAGGTTATCTTAGTGCTGGAGCGTTATAAGAGGAGCAGCTGATATCAGTCATATATGATGCAATATCTGGCAGTTATATCAGTGCTGGAGAGTTATAAGAGGAGCAGCTGATATCAGTCATGTATAATGCAATATCTGGAGGATATATCAGTGCTGGAGCGTTATAAGAGGAGCGGCTGATATCAGTCATATATGATGCAATATCTGGCAGTTATATCAGTGCTGGAGTGTTATAAGAGGAGCAGCTGATATCAGTCATATATGATGCAATATCTGGCAGTTATATCAGTGCTGGAGCGTTATAAAAAGAGCAGCAGATATCAGTCAGATATGATGCAATATCTGGAGGTTATCTTAGTGCTGGAGAGTTATAAGAGGAGCGGCTGATATCAGTCATGTATAATGCAATATCTAGAGGATATATCAGTGCTGGAGCGTTATAAGAGGAGCGGCTGATATCAGTCAGATATGATGCAATATCTGGCAGTTATATCAGCGCTGGAGCGTTATAAGAGGAGCGGCTGATATCAGTCATATATGATGCAATATCTGGAGGTTATCTTAGTGCTGGAGAGTTATAAGAGGAGCGGCTGATATCAGTCATATATGATGCAATATCTGGCAGTTATATCAGTGCTGGAGCGTTATAAGAGGAGCAGCTGATATCAGTCATGTATGATGCAATATCTGGAGGATATATCAGTGCTGGAGCGTTATAGGAGGAGCGGCTGATATCAGTCATGTATAATGCAATATCTGGAGGATATATCAGTGCTGGAGCGTTATAAGAGGAGCGGCTGATATCAGTCATATATGATGCAATATCTGGAGGTTATCTTAGTGCTGGAGAGTTATAAGAGGAGCAGCTGATATCAGTCATATATGATGCAATATCTGGCAGTTATATCAGTGCTGAAGTGTTATAAGAGGAGCAGCTGATATCAGTCATATATGATGCAATATCTGGCAGTTATATCAGTGCTGGAGCGTTATAAAAGGAGCAGCTGATATCAGTCATATATGATGCAATATCTGGAGGTTATCTTAGTGCTGGAGAGTTATAAGAGGAGCGGCTGATATCAGTCATGTATAATGCAATATCTGGAGGATATATCAGTGCTGGAGCATTATAAGAGAAGCAGTTTATATCAGTCACATGACACTTTCCAATAAAAGTCAAGAGAGTCAGCTGCATTCCACAGGCTTCTATAGCCTATGTGGCTGCTGTAAAGCAGATCTCTAACAGCTGTAATAGACAGTGCAGGTAAAATAATGAATCTGAATAATCTCCTATGGCTAGTCAGTAATCTGGGATATGTAATAATCTGGCACTGATCGTGGTAATACTAGATTAAAGGGGTATATCCATCTCAACTAATATAGGCAAAGCACTTCAAACCAGTGGGCGATATTTAATTCACACACCAAAGCTGTGCTATGTAGAATACATATCATCTACTGCTTGGAAGTGCTGTCTCCGTTGGTGCTTTGGATAATCTGTTT
This sequence comes from Dendropsophus ebraccatus, assembly GCF_027789765.1. NCBI lineage: Eukaryota > Metazoa > Chordata > Amphibia > Anura > Hylidae > Dendropsophus > Dendropsophus ebraccatus. The sequence goes on from NC_091461.1 coordinate 98,490,069, forward strand.
TATGGTTGGTCCAGTGCGGTGAGGCGAGCACCCTACTACCATATCTTCTACTGCATTACTTCTACTTATCATTTTTGTATTAACTAATATAGATAAAGTTGTAGGCCTTGCCAAGATAAATATTTTTGCATTCACCTAGCAAACGTACCTCCTTCTCCCGATCTGCCTGTTTTATCACTCTGCTGTACAAGCAGGACTATATGAATATAACATGTAGAGATGTTAGGGAGAATTTTTTGAGCAATCATTTATTTGCTCAAAATTTGGGACTTTGATGCGTTTAGCCAAAAAATGGCATTGTGTAAAAAATCGCTACTTTTTTAAAGGTTTTCTGGTAAAAACACCAATAGCATATATATATATGTATATATATATTATATACCAATCAGACTACTGCCTTTAGAGCAGAGTGGTGGTCGGTAACCTAGACAACAAGCTGTTTACAATGGGAGGGGAACAGCAGCTTATCAGAAGGAGGTATGTTTGCTAATTTAGGGCCCTTGCACACTGAGTAAAATAGGCGGAATTTACGAGCGGAGTCCATGCGGCTGATTCTGCTTGTCATTCAGCCTGTCCTATTGCTTCAATGGGATTTCTCTGGCGTGTCTGCTCTCCATTCAAAGAATGAACACGTTCATTCTTTGAGCAGAGAGCAGAGGTGCATGAGTAATCCCATTGAATAGGACAGGCTGAATCATGACAAGCAGAATCTGCCATGTGGACTCCACTCGTGTGCAAGGGCCCTAAGCATCTGTGCACACTGAGAAATAGGCGAGGAATAGGAGAGGAATTGAAGAGTATATTTTTCTGCTTGAAATTCCTCACTTATTCAGCTCTGGCAAAATAGGAGCAGAATTTGAGCGAAATGAAAGCAGAATTCCTCTAGCGGAATCTGCCCAAAGATTTGACATGTCAATTCTTTAGGTGGAAAGTGGATCCACGGCAAAAAAAAATTGCTCAAAAATTCTGCTAAACAATAGAGTGGAAATTCCATTGAACACAATAGGACATTGCTCTGTTAAGAGCATATTACACTTCAAATTCCTTGCATATTCCTCAGTGTGCACATACCCTAAATGTATTTACCTTGAAGTACCCTAAAAGTATAACTATAAGACTTGAGATAGGAATACCCCTCTAATGGAATTATACAATGCAGCAGCAACAATAGTGATTGTAGAAGGGATCAGGGGTGGACAGATCCTTTAGGTGGTCCCAAGTGTCCCCGCAGTCATGGGCAGGATACTTGTAGAAGTGTTATTTCTGCTATGTGCAGTTGATATAGGATGTAAGCAGTGAGATGGAGACGGGTCAGGGTCTGTCTGTCGGGGACATTGTGGTGGGGGGCATGCTGCTGGATGGTAATGGAAGCTTGTAATGTGGTTACTTCAGGATGAGTGCTCATGAATGAGGAGGACATCTGTGTGCGCCGCGCGGCTTCACACTTCCTGCATCCATGGCTGCCAATGAGCGACTCTAGAAATACCTCAGGGCTGCGACATCTCCCGCCCCGCACCCCAATATTAGGCAAAACCCATAGAATCATCAAGTAGATTATGAGGAATCTCCTTTGGGGTCTCTGCAGGTCCCTGTAGAAAAGATTAGGAGTTACAGTCATCGCTGTTGATAGGGTAGTGACAGCGACTGGTCTCTGTCTGTTGCCATCAGCTCAGTGGCTGTCTCTGTCTGTTGCCATCAGCTCAGTGGCTGCTGCGGTCTGTCGCCATCAGCTCGGTGGCCGTCTCTGCCAGTTGCCATCAGCTCGGTGGCTGTCTCTGCCAATCGCGATCAGCTTGGTGGCTGTCTCTGTCTGTCGCCTTTAGTTAGGGATTGTCTCTGTCTGTGGAGCATGCAGCGCAGTATTATCCGGTAATCTGCCGCACACTATGACGTAAATGAAACAGACCCTATTGTGGGTGTTGTGGCGTGTGCTTTGGATCCAACAACACTATACACTGTAACAAACCTCAATTGTTTTATGGCTTTAGTCTGTGGCAGCAAGCAGAGATCTCTTCAGACCTTGCACTAGGGCTGGGCGATATGGCCTAAAATTTATATCACGATATAATTTGATGCATGCACGATATAACGATATATCACGATATATCAATTTTTTTGTGTGTGTATACAAATTACAACACTTTAAGAATTTTTTAAGCTGTGTATTGTATAACAGATCTTTTTCCAAACAATGTAAAGATTAAGTGTTAGTAAAACACAAAATTGTTTAAAATAAAGTGCCAGTTATCAGCCCCCCTTGTGCCAGTCATCAGCCTTTCCCTGTGCCATCAGCCCACCCTGTGCCAGTCATCAGCCCTCCCCTGTGCCATCAGCCCCCCTTGCCAGTCATCAGCCCCCCTTGCCAGTCATCAGCCCCACTTGCCAGTCATCAGCCCCACTTGCCAGTCATCAGCCTTCCCCTGTGCCAGTTATCAGTCCTCCCCTGTGCCAGTTATCAGCCCCCCCCCTTGCCAGTTACCAGCCCCCCCCCTTGCCAGTTATCAGCCCCCCCACCCGGTGCCAGTCATCTCCCCCTCCCCTATGCCATCATCAGCTTTCCCTATGTGCCAGCCAAGCCCCATGCCATTGCCACATCATGTCCCCCCAGCCAGGGCCATCATCAGCCCCATGCCATAGCCATCTGCAACCCCCGACCCCCCTGCTACTTACCTTTCCTGCAGGGCTGGCTGATGGAGTCCGCGAGGCGAGACGGGCCGCGTCTTCTTCCCAGCATGCACTGGCAGAGACCTGACGTCACACGCATTGTCAGCTAGCGCGCTGACGATGCGTGAACGGAAGGCCCTGCAGCGCGGTACCACGGAGCGGTAAGTGAGAAGCTTATTCACTACCGCTCCGTGGGCATGTATCGCGATATGACGAAAATCTATATCGTCATCCGAATTGATGACGATATTTTTGCATATCGTTCATATCGCCCAGCCCTACCTTGCACAGTGTTGATGCTTTATTTACATGGGGCTGCACAGAGTTCTGGTACTCTGCTCAGCGGCCACAGCACCAAGTGTAATCGCTCATAACGCAGTCTTGTCCTATTTGGTTTCTTGGCCGGGGCTCATTTTTCTGGCTCTGCCCACAGGTGGATATATTTATGTTCTTCACAGGGAAAGCTGGGTGGTCCACCATAACATCATCCACAGGAATGGTACAGGAATGGCAGGTGATGTAATGGACAGAGCTCTGTGCAGCATCCAGGCTACTGTAACCACAGATGATCAATCAGAGATCTGCAGCCTTTAAACTATATAATTCAACTCCTCATCATTGTCAAGACCTCTGCTTGCTGTCAGTGAATGTGAGAAATAATTAGTTACATTCATAGGTTAAAAACTTCATACAAGATGAGGGTTGTTGTAGTTATTTTTCTATGTCCTTCTGCATCTTTTCTTGTCAGGATCCCTGCAATAGAATAGTAGCATTTTGAGCGGAGCATCCGGAGATGTCCCCCTTTATTACTCATTCTGCGTTCATTGTGCGCCTGGGTCGTAACTCTTCTCCTTTGTGTACAGGGCGATTCAGGTTGCCGCAGGAGCTGCGGCTTTGTTACATTCTCATGTGCGCAGCGATGAATGGACGCAGCGGAAGGACGCCCTCCCCGGACACAGGCTGACAGGAGAAGATGAGCTTCCCAAAACGTAAATCAGTTGCGCCAAGACAATTGGTGGTTAATCTCAGGACTGCCCACGTCGGACATCGCTTCCATTCATTGCGGACGATCCAGACAGCAGAGTATGGTGGCAGAATAAAAGCTTTGTGGATGGAGACCCCCACATTAGCATCTGAAAAAACAAGGTGCCGCGGCAAGAGCGTGAGATCCTGAGTGATCAGCCGCGGCCACAGCATAACCATTCCTGCAAACAGGATCCGCATATCTCTGGCCGCAGCGCAGTCTCCCGGTGACAGGCATGGGGAGGGGCGCATTATTAGGGGCTCTTCATCACAGAAAAGCACTGCTGGGATATGTTCACACAAAGTGCAGGATGTGTGGGACAGAAGCGATGTACCAGTAGAAAGGCATTTTGATGGATCTGAGCAGCGCGATTCCCGTCAATGGGTCACATAGTTCAAGATGTAATGTATGTAAGGCATGGTCAATGGTGTGGACTGTATTCTGCCGGTCATCTGGGAGGCACAAAATGCAATCCTGCTGTACACGTCCTGCACAAGCCTGAAGTAAACAGCGTTCACACGGGACCAGCAACGATGGCAGCCGCACTTGCCCCTAACCCTGCTAGGTGCCTGGGCATCATGATGAAGCCTGTATGACGATGTGTGCAGCCTCTGCTCCCCTATAGTTGCACATATAGCACTGGAGCCCCAAAGTGATGGATTAACCGCACCATGGGCCCCAAGAGGTTCACAGAAGCCTCCTACAAACACCATGGCCAAAGTATAAAAGAAAAATATTGTCCAAAGGATAGCCACAACAGCCCAAAGAAATGAAGAATAAACTTTTTGCATATAGAACAGGTATTACGCGTTTAGGGATCTCAACTCCCTTCCTCCGATAGGGCCCTTAATAATATTAATAATAATAATTTTAATTTATATAGCGCCAACAGATTCCGCAGAACTTTACAATTCTGGGGGTACATACATAGACAAAAATAGACGTTACAGAGCTATACATTGCACACTATCCTTGCACACTAAGAAAATCACATGGATTACTCTCTTGTCCCCGAATGAAGTTCTGCCGGTCCCATAGGCTTCATTTTATGGTGAGGCGGATTCCGTCGTCCGCCCAAAGAAGTGACATGTCAATTCTTTGGGTCGACGTCAGAATCCGCCAGAGCATAGACTGGAGAGTCAAGCAGGAGCGCAAGAGACGGAATTTGCGGCAAGTTATCCACTTGATTTCTTTAGTGAGCAAGGGCCCTTACAGTGCACTGAATATGCACTGTACAGAGATTATGCATTGCAGATTATCCATTGTACCTGAGGAAGGGAGTTGAGCTCCCAAAACACATAATACCTGTGCTATATGCAATAAATTATTTTCTTTTATTAATTTTGGCTGTTGTAAATAAGTACCATATATTTTTTTTTTATACCATGGTCAATTGTTATATGGGCCACTTTTGGGACCATCCCACCCACGGGCAGGGCCGTTTTAATACACTGGTGGGCCCAGTGCACAGACCTCAAGAGTGGGCCCCCTCTCCTTATAAAGCTTAACTGAATTATATTTATCAGGTATTATCACTGGGGCATTATACTCAGTGCATCAGGTTTTATGACAAGTTATAAAAAGGGAATATGGTCGGGGAGCATTCCTATGTCAGGTACAATACCCCTAAATCTTTATGAATAATGGAGAGTGAAGCTAGTGGGGGCACGTACAGACCTAATATCACCACTGGAACAGTTTCTGGCTATAACAGGTTCCCACTGTAGGGAGTATGGGTGTGTAAGCTCTTGTGTCCCCCCAGTCGTCCTCCTAGTCTGTAGGAGGAGGACTGGGGGACATAGGAGCTTACAGACTAGGAGGAGGACTGGGGGCACAGGAGCTTACAGACTAGGAGGACTGGGGGGGACACAGGAGCTTACAGACTAGGAGGAGGACTGGGGGGACACAGGAGCTTACAGACTAGGAGGACTGGGGGACACAGGAGCTTACAGACTAGGAGGACTGGGGGGACACAGGAGCTTACAGACTAGGAGGACTGGGGGGGGACACAGGAGCTTACAGACTAGGAGGACTGGGGGGGGGCACAGGAGTTTACAGACTAGGAGGACTGGGGGACACAGGAGCTTACAGACTAGGAGGAGGACTAGGGGACACAGGAGCTTACAGACTAGGAGGAGGACTGGGGGGGGGACAGGAGTTTACAGACTAGGAGGAGGACTGGGGGGGACACAGGAGCTTACAGACTAGGAGGACTGGGGGGACACATGAGCTTACAGACTAGGAGGAGGACTGGGGGACACAGGAGCTTACAGACTAGGAGGAGGACTGGGGGGACACAGGAGCTTACAGACTAGGAGGAGGACTGGGGGGGACAGGAGTTTACAGACTAGGAGGAGGACTGGGGGGGACAGGAGTTTACAGACTAGGAGGAGGACTGGGGGGGACAGGAGCTTACAGACTAGGAGGAGGACTAGGGGACACAGGAGCTTACAGACTAGGAGGAGGACAGGGGGGGGACAGGAGTTTACAGACTAGGAGGAGGACTGGGGGGGACACAGGAGCTTACAGACTAGGAGGACTGGGGGGACACAGGAGCTTACAGACTAGGAGGAGGACTGGGGGGGGGGGGCAGGAGCTTACAGACTAGGAGGAGGACTGGGGGGACATAGGAGCTTACAGACTAGGAGGACTGGGGGGACATAGGAGCTTACAGACTAGGAGGAGGACTGGGGGACACAGGAGCTTATACACTAGGAGGACTGGGGGGGACACAGGAGCTTACAGACTAGGAGGAGGACTGGGGGGGACAGGAGCTTACAGACTAGGAGGAGGACTGGGGGGGACACAGGAGCTTACAGACTAGGAGGAGGACTGGGGGGACACAAGAGCTTACAGACTAGGAGGACTGACTCAGTCCTTCTAGTCTGTAAGATCTTGTGACCCCCCCATCATACTAAGACTAAGATCCTGGGAAAGCTGGGTGGCCTCAGTCATACAATATAAGATGCAGGAAAGCTGGGTGACTTCTGAATGGCAGTAAGTGTTAAAATACCACCCGCGGTCTGTGCTGGGGGCGGGGCTTGAGACCAGGGGGTGGGGCTTATCGGGACATACTCCGGACAGGTCTGGTGGGCAAATCCTCTGTCAGTGGGCCCCGAGCTTCAATTCGCCCCCTCCACACACCCCCACACACACTCTGCCTGGGGAGAGGCTGGATGCTTGTCCCCTGCAGACAGGGCCAGCAGAGCATGTAATGCAGCCTGTAGCTGCTTCCTGTAAGACCCGGTCACTCTGCACTGTGCATGGTGACCAGGTCTCACAGGAAGCCGCTACAGTCCTCCTCCTTCCCGACCACCACCAGCCCCGCACTGTCACAGAGCGCCAACACTTGTGTCCTCAGCTCCTTACCCTTCACTGCTCTCCTCAGCGGTTGTGAAAATTTGTGCTGACTCAGCCGGGGCCCCTGTCACGTGATCTGAACCAGGGGGCCCGATGCATGTGCACCATATGCACCTAGGTTAAAGCGGCCCTGCCCACGGGTACTACCAGCTTTAGCAGTCCTCTGGTTTTAATATGACACCCTAATATCATTGTACGAGCCACACTGGCTGCTGTACCCCCATATTCTGTGAGGGGTGTTATGCGTCAAGCTCAAGCGGCAAATAGCAGTTATTACTTTGCACCCACACACTAATTATCCCTATAGTTCCCCAGCACACTAATTATCCCTATAGTTCCCCAGCACACTAATTATCCCTATAGTACCCCCCCGCACAGTAATTATCCCTATAGTACCCCCCCCCCGCACAGTAATTATCCCTATAGTACCCCCCCCCCCCGCACAGTAATTATCCCTATAGTACCCCCCCGCACACTAATTATCCCTATAGTTCCCCAGCACACTAATTATCCCTATAGTACCCCCCCGCACAGTAATTATCCCTATAGTACCCCCCCCCGCACAGTAATTATCCCTATAGTACCCCCCCCCCGCACAGTAATTATCCCTATAGTACCCCCCCGCACACTAATTATCCCTATAGTTCCCCAGCACACTAATTATCCCTATAGTTCCCCAGCACACTAATTATCCCTATAGTACCCCCCCCCGCACAGTAATTATCCCTATAGTACCCCCCCCCACACAGTAATTATCCCTATAGTACCCCCCCCGCACAGTAATTATCCCTATAGTACCCCGCACAGTAATTATCCCTATAGTACCCCCCCCCGCACAGTAATTATCCCTATAGTACCCCCCCCCCGCACAGTAATTATCCCTATAGTACCCCCCCCGCACAGTAATTATCCCTATAGTGCTCCCGCACAGTAATTATCCCTATAGTACCTCCCCGCACAGTAATTATCCCTATAGTACCCCCCCCCGCACAGTAATTATCCCTATAGTTCCCCAGCACACTAATTATCCCTATAGTACCCCCCCCGCACAGTAATTATCCCTAAAGTACCCCCCCCGCACAGTAATTATCCCTATAGTTCCCCAGCACACTAATTATCCCTATAGTACCCCCCCCCCCCGCACAGTAATTATCCCTATAGTACCCCCCCCGCACACTAATTATCCCTATAGTTCCCCAGCACACTAATTATCCCTATAGTACCCCCCCGCACAGTAATTATCCCTATAGTACCCCCCCACACAGTAATTATCCCTATAGTACCCCCCCGCACAGTAATTATCCCTATAGTACCCCGCACAGTAATTATCCCTATAGTACCCCCCCCGCACAGTAATTATCCCTATAGTACCCCCCCCCGCACAGTAATTATCCCTATAGTACCCCCCCCCGCACAGTAATTATCCCTATAGTGCTCCCGCACAGTAATTATCCCTATAGTACCTCCCCGCACAGTAATTATCCCTATAGTACCCCCCCCCCGCACAGTAATTATCCCTATAGTTCCCCAGCACACTAATTATCCCTATAGTACCCCCCCCGCACAGTAATTATCCCTATAGTACCCCCCCCCCGCACAGTAATTATCCCTATAGTTCCCCAGCACACTAATTATCCCTATAGTACCCCCCCCGCACAGTAATTATCCCTATAGTACCCCCCCCGCACAGTAATTATCCCTATAGTACTTCCCCGCACAGTAATTATCCCTATAGTACCCCCCCCGCACAGTAATTATCCCTATAGTACCCCCCCCGCACAGTAATTATCCCTATAGTACCCCCCCCGCACAGTAATTATCCCTATAGTACCCCCCCCGCACAGTAATTATCCCTATAGTACCCCCCCCCCGCACAGTAATTATCCCTATAGTACCTCCCCGCACAGTAATTATCCCTATAGTGCTCCCGCACAGTAATTATCCCTATAGTGCTCCCGCACAGTAATTATCCCTATAGTACCCCCCCCCCCGCACAGTAATTATCCCTATAGTGCTCCCGCACAGTAATTATCCCTATAGTGCCCCCACACAGTAATTATCCCTATAGTGCCCCCGCACAGTAATTATCCCTATAGTGCTCCCGCACAGTAATTATCCCTATAGTGCCCCTGCACAGTAATTCTCCCTATAGTACCCCCCGCACAGTAATTATCCCTATAGTGCCCCCGCACAGTAATTATCCTTATAGTGCCCCCGCACAGTAATTATCCTTATAGTGCCCCGCACAGTAATTATCCTTATAGTGCCCCCGCACAGTAATTACCCCTATAGTGCACCACACAGTAATTATCCCTATAGTGCCCCCCACACAGTAATTATCCCTATAGTGCCCCCGCACAGTAATTATCCCTATAGTGCCCCCCGCACAGTAATTATCCCTATAGTGCCCCTGCACAGTAATTATCCCTATAGTACCCCCCCCCGCACAGTAATTATCCCTATAGTACCCCCCCACACACAGTAATTATCCCTATAGTGCTCCCGCACAGTAATTATCCCTATAGTACCCCCCCCCCCCGCACAGTAATTATCCCTATAGTGCTCCCGCACAGTAATTATCCCTATAGTGCCCCCGCACAGTAATTATCCCTATAGTGCCCCCCGCACAGTAATTATCCCTATAGTGCCCCTGCACAGTAATTATCCCTATAGTACCCCCCCCCCCCCGCACAGTAATTATCCCTATAGTACCCCCCCACCACACAGTAATTATCCCTATAGTGCTCCCGCACAGTAGTTATCCCTATAGTGCTCCCGCACAGTAATTATCCCTATAGTGCTCCCGCACAGTAATTATCCCTATAGTACCCCCCCCGCACAGTAATTATCCCTATAGTGCTCCCGCACAGTAATTATCCCTATAGTGCCCCCACACAGTAATTATCCCTATAGTGCCCCCGCACAGTAATTATCCCTATAGTGCTCCCGCACAGTAATTATCCCTATAGTGCCCCTGCACAGTAATTCTCCCTATAGTACGCCCCGCACAGTAATTATCCCTATAGTGCCCCCGCACAGTAATTATCCTTATAGTGCCCCCGCACAGTAATTATCCTTATAGTGCCCCGCACAGTAATTATCCTTATAGTGCCCCCGCACAGTAATTACCCCTATAGTGCACCACACAGTAATTATCCCTATAGTGCCCCCCACACAGTAATTATCCCTATAGTGCTCCCGCACAGTAATTATCCCTATAGTGCTCCCGCACAGTAATTATCCCTATAGTGCTCCCGCACAGTAATTATCCCTATAGTGCTCCCGCACAGTAATTATCCCTATAGTACCCCCCCCGCACAATAATTATCCCTATAGTGCTCCCGCACAGTAATTATCCCTATAGTGCCCCCACACAGTAATTATCCCTATAGTGCCCCCGCACAGTAATTATCCCTATAGTGCTCCCGCACAGTAATTATCCCTATAGTGCCCCTGCACAGTAATTCTCCCTATAGTACCCCCCGCACAGTAATTATCCCTATAGTGCCCCCGCACAGTAATTATCCTTATAGTGCCCCCGCACAGTAATTATCCTTATAGTGCCCCGCACAGTAATTATCCTTATAGTGCCCCCGCACAGTAATTACCCCTATAGTGCACCACACAGTAATTATCCCTATAGTGCCCCCCACACAGTAATTATCCCTATAGTGCTCCCGCACAGCAATTATCCCTATAGTGCTCCCGCACAGTAATTATCCCTATAGTGCTCCCGCACAGTAATTATCCCTATAGTGCCCCTGCACAGTAATTCTCCCTATAGTACCCCCCGCACAGTAATTATCCCTATAGTGCCCCCGCACAGTAATTATCCTTATAGTGCCCCCGCACAGTAATTATCCCTATAGTGCTCCCGCACAGTAATTATCCCTATAGTGCCCCTGCACAGTAATTCTCCCTATAGTACCCCCGCACAGTAATTATCCTTATAGTGCCCCCGCACAGTAATTATCCTTATAGTGCCCCGCACAGTAATTATCCTTATAGTGCCCCCGCACAGTAATTACCCCTATAGTGCACCACACAGTAATTATCCCTATAGTGCCCCCCACACAGTAATTATCCCTATAGTGCTCCCGCACAGTAATTATCCCTATAGTGCCCCTGCACAGTAATTCTCCCTATAGTACCCCCCGCACAGTAATTATCCCTATAGTGCCCCCGCACAGTAATTATCCTTATAGTGCCCCCGCACAGTAATTATCCCTATAGTGCTCCCGCACAGTAATTATCCCTATAGTGCCCCTGCACAGTAATTCTCCCTATAGTACCCCCCGCACAGTAATTATCCTTATAGTGCCCCCGCACAGTAATTATCCTTATAGTGCCCCGCACAGTAATTATCCTTATAGTGCCCCCGCACAGTAATTACCCCTATAGTGCACCACACAGTAATTATCCCTATAGTGCCCCCCACACAGTAATTATCCCTATAGTGCTCCCGCACAGTAATTATCCCTATAGTGCCCCCGCACAGTAATTATCCCTATAGTGCCCCCCGCACAGTAATTATCCCTATAGTGCCCCTGCACAGTAATTATCCCTATAGTACCCCCCCCCGCACAGTAATTATCCCTATAGTACCCCCCCCCACACAGTAATTATCCCTATAGTGCTCCCGCACAGTAATTATCCCTATAGTGCCCCCGCACAGTAATTATCCCTATAGTGCCCCCCGCACAGTAATTATCCCTATAGTGCCCCTGCACAGTAATTATCCCTATAGTACCCCCCCCCCGCACAGTAATTATCCCTATAGTACCCCCCCCCCGCACAGTAATTATCCCTATAGTACCCCCCCGCACACTAATTATCCCTATAGTTCCCCAGCACACTAATTATCCCTATAGTACCCCCCCGCACAGTAATTATCCCTATAGTACCCCCCCCCCGCACAGTAATTATCCCTATAGTACCCCCCCCCCGCACAGTAATTATCCCTATAGTACCCCCCCGCACACTAATTATCCCTATAGTTCCCCAGCACACTAATTATCCCTATAGTTCCCCAGCACACTAATTATCCCTATAGTACCCCCCCCGCACAGTAATTATCCCTATAGTACCCCCCCCACACAGTAATTATCCCTATAGTACCCCCCCCGCACAGTAATTATCCCTATAGTACCCCGCACAGTAATTATCCCTATAGTACCCCCCCCCCCCGCACAGTAATTATCCCTATAGTACCCCCCCCCCGCACAGTAATTATCCCTATAGTACCCCCCCCCCCCGCACAGTAATTATCCCTATAGTGCTCCCGCACAGTAATTATCCCTATAGTACCTCCCCGCACAGTAATTATCCCTATAGTACCCCCCCCGCACAGTAATTATCCCTATAGTTCCCCAGCACACTAATTATCCCTATAGTACCCCCCCCCGCACAGTAATTATCCCTAAAGTACCCCCCCCGCACAGTAATTATCCCTATAGTTCCCCAGCACACTAATTATCCCTATAGTACCCCCCCCCCCGCACAGTAATTATCCCTATAGTACCCCCCCCCGCACACTAATTATCCCTATAGTTCCCCAGCACACTAATTATCCCTATAGTACCCCCCCCGCACAGTAATTATCCCTATAGTACCCCCCCACACAGTAATTATCCCTATAGTACCCCCCCGCACAGTAATTATCCCTATAGTACCCCGCACAGTAATTATCCCTATAGTACCCCCCCCCCACAGTAATTATCCCTATAGTACCCCCCCCCCCGCACAGTAATTATCCCTATAGTACCCCCCCCCCGCACAGTAATTATCCCTATAGTGCTCCCGCACAGTAATTATCCCTATAGTACCTCCCCGCACAGTAATTATCCCTATAGTACCCCCCCCCCCGCACAGTAATTATCCCTATAGTTCCCCAGCACACTAATTATCCCTATAGTACCCCCCCCGCACAGTAATTATCCCTATAGTACCCCCCCCCCCGCACAGTAATTATCCCTATAGTTCCCCAGCACACTAATTATCCCTATAGTACCCCCCCCCCCCCGCACAGTAATTATCCCTATAGTACCCCCCCGCACAGTAATTATCCCTATAGTACCCCCCCCGCACAGTAATTATCCCTATAGTACCCCCCCCGCACAGTAATTATCCCTATAGTACCCCCCCCGCACAGTAATTATCCCTATAGTACCCCCCCCCCCGCACAGTAATTATCCCTATAGTACCTCCCCGCACAGTAATTATCCCTATAGTGCTCCCGCACAGTAATTATCCCTATAGTGCTCCCGCACAGTAATTATCCCTATAGTACCCCCCCCCGCACAGTAATTATCCCTATAGTGCTCCCGCACAGTAATTATCCCTATAGTGCCCCCGCACAGTAATTATCCCTATAGTGCTCCCGCACAGTAATTATCCCTATAGTGCCCCTGCACAGTAATTCTCCCTATAGTACCCCCCGCACAGTAATTATCCCTATAGTGCCCCCGCACAGTAATTATCCTTATAGTGCCCCCGCACAGTAATTATCCTTATAGTGCCCCGCACAGTAATTATCCTTATAGTGCCCCCGCACAGTAATTACCCCTATAGTGCACCACACAGTAATTATCCCTATAGTGCCCCCCACACAGTAATTATCCCTATAGTGCCCCCGCACAGTAATTATCCCTATAGTGCCCCCCGCACAGTAATTATCCCTATAGTGCCCCTGCACAGTAATTATCCCTATAGTACCCCCCCCGCACAGTAATTATCCCTATAGTACCCCCCCCCACACAGTAATTATCCCTATAGTGCTCCCGCACAGTAATTATCCCTATAGTACCCCCCCCCCGCACAGTAATTATCCCTATAGTGCCCCCGCACAGTAATTATCCCTATAGTGCCCCCCGCACAGTAATTATCCCTATAGTGCCCCTGCACAGTAATTATCCCTATAGTACCCCCCCCCCCCCCCGCACAGTAATTATCCCTATAGTACCCCCCCCACACAGTAATTATCCCTATAGTGCTCCCGCACAGTAATTATCCCTATAGTGCTCCCGCACAGTAATTATCCCTATAGTGCTCCCGCACAGTAATTATCCCTATAGTACCCCCCCCGCACAGTAATTATCCCTATAGTGCTCCCGCACAGTAATTATCCCTATAGTGCCCCCGCACAGTAATTATCCCTATAGTGCCCCCGCACAGTAATTATCCCTATAGTACTCCCGCACAGTAATTATCCCTATAGTGCCCCTGCACAGTAATTCTCCCTATAGTACCCCCCGCACAGTAATTATCCCTATAGTGCCCCCGCACAGTAATTATCCTTATAGTGCCCCCGCACAGTAATTATCCTTATAGTGCCCCGCACAGTAATTATCCTTATAGTGCCCCCGCACAGTAATTACCCCTATAGTGCACCACACAGTAATTATCCCTATAGTGCCCCCCACACAGTAATTATCCCTATAGTGCTCCCGCACAGTAATTATCCCTATAGTGCTCCCGCACAGTAATTATCCCTATAGTGCTCCCGCACAGTAATTATCCCTATAGTACCCCCCCCCGCACAGTAATTATCCCTATAGTGCTCCCGCACAGTAATTATCCCTATAGTGCCCCCGCACAGTAATTATCCCTATAGTGCTCCCGCACAGTAATTATCCCTATAGTGCTCCCGCACAGTAATTATCCCTATAGTGCTCCCGCACAGTAATTATCCCTATAGTGCTCCCGCACAGTAATTATCCCTATAGTGCTCCCGCACAGTAATTATCCCTATAGTGCCCCTGCACAGTAATTCTCCCTATAGTACCCCCCGCACAGTAATTATCCCTATAGTGCCCCCGCACAGTAATTATCCTTATAGTGCCCCCGCACAGTAATTATCCCTATAGTGCTCCCGCACAGTAATTATCCCTATAGTGCCCCTGCACAGTAATTCTCCCTATAGTACCCCCCGCACAGTAATTATCCTTATAGTGCCCCCGCACAGTAATTATCCTTATAGTGCCCCGCACAGTAATTATCCTTATAGTGCCCCCGCACAGTAATTACCCCTATAGTGCACCACACAGTAATTATCCCTATAGTGCCCCCCACACAGTAATTATCCCTATAGTGCTCCCGCACAGTAATTATCCCTATAGTGCCCCCGCACAGTAATTATCCCTATAGTGCCCCTGCACAGTAATTATCCCTATAGTACCCCCCCCCGCACAGTAATTATCCCTATAGTACCCCCCCCACACAGTAATTATCCCTATAGTGCTCCCGCACAGTAATTATCCCTATAGTGCCCCCGCACAGTAATTATCCCTATAGTGCCCCCCGCACAGTAATTATCCCTATAGTGCCCCTGCACAGTAATTATCCCTATAGTACCCCCCCCCCCGCACAGTAATTATCCCTATAGTGCTCCCGCACAGTAATTATCCCTATAGTGCCCCCGCACAGTAATTATCCCTATAGTGCCCCCCGCACAGTAATTATCCCTATAGTGCTCCCGCACAGTAAAGTAATTATCCCTATAGTGACCCCGCACAGTAATTATCCCTATAGTGCCCCCTCACAGTAATTATCCCTATAGTGCCCCCGCACAGTAATTATCCCTATAGTGCCCCCGCACAGTAATTATCCCTATAGTGCCCCTGCACAGTAATTATCCCTATAGTAACCCCCCGCACAGTAATTATCCTTATAGTACCCCCCCGCACAGTAATTATCCCTATAGTGCCCCCGCACAGTAATTATCCCTATAGTGCCCCCGCACAGTAATTATCCCTATAGTACCCCCCCGCACAGTAATTATCCCTATAGTGCCCCCGCACAGTAATTATCCCTATAGTACCTCCCCGCACAGTAATTATCCCTATAGTGCCCCCGCACAGTAATTATCCCTATAGTGCCCCCGCACAGTAATTATCCCTATAGTACCCCCCCCGCACAGTAATTATCCCTATACTACCTCCCCGCACAGTAATTATCCCTATAGTACTTCCCCGCACAGTAATTATCCCTATAATACCTCCCCGCACAGTAATTATCCCTATAGTACCCCCCCGCACAGTAATTACCCCTATAGTGCCCCCGCACAGTAATTATCCCTATAGTGCCCCCGCACAGTAATTATCTCTATAGTACCTCCCCGCACAGTAATTATCCCTATAGTGCCCCCGCACAGTAATTACCCCTATAGTGCCCCCGCACAGTAATTATCCCTATAGTGCCCCCGCACAGTAATTATCCCTATAGTGCCCCTGCACAGTAATTATCCCTATAGTGCCCCCGCACAGTAATTATCCCTATAGTGCACCACACAGTAATTATCCCTATAGTGCCCCCGCACAGTAATTATCCCTATAGTGCCCCTGCACAGTAATTATCCCTATAGTGCACCACACAGTAATTATCCCTATAGTGCCCCCGCACAGTAATTATCCCTATAGTGCCCCCGCACAGTAATTATCCCTATAGTGCCCCCGCACAGTAATTATCCCTATAGTGCCCCCGCACAGTAATTATCCCTATAGTGCCCCCGCACAGTAATTATCCCTATAGTGCCCCTGCACAGTAATTATCCCTATAGTACCCCCCCGCACAGTAATTATCCCTATAGTGCCCCCGCACAGTAATTATCCCTATAGTACCCCCCCGCACAGTAATTATCCCTATAGTGCCCCCGCACAGTAATTATCCCTATAGTACCCCCCCGCACAGTAATTATCCCTATACTACCTCCCCGCACAGTAATTATCCCTATAGTACTTCCCCGCACAGTAATTATCCCTATAATACCTCCCCGCACAGTAATTATCCCTATAGTACCCCCCCGCACAGTAATTACCCCTATAGTGCCCCCGCACAGTAATTATCCCTATAGTGCCCCCGCACAGTAATTATCTCTATAGTACCTCCCCGCACAGTAATTATCCCTATAGTGCCCCCGCACAGTAATTACCCCTATAGTGCCCCCGCACAGTAATTATCCCTATAGTGCCCCCGCACAGTAATTATCCCTATAGTGCCCCTGCACAGTAATTATCCCTATAGTACCCCCCCGCACAGTAATTATCCCTATAGTGCCCCCGCACAGTAATTATCCCTATAGTACCCCCCCGCACAGTAATTATCCCTATAGTGCCCCCGCACAGTAATTATCCCTATAGTGCCCCCGCACAGTAATTATCCCTATAGTGCCCCCGCACAGTAATTATCCCTATAGTGCCCCCGCACAGTAATTATCCCTATAGTGCCCCCGCACAGTAATTACCCCTATAGTGCACCACACAATAGCTACCCCTCCCCCACACACATAATTTACCCCTAATAGTTCCCACAATAGCGTATTCCACTACCCCTATAACATTGCCCCCACACACGTCATCCTCACCCCTCCCCCAGTAGTGTGCCCACACATTATTCCACCACCACTTACCTCACATTCCCCGGTCCCCACAATGCAAAGTCTCTTCTTCCTACTGGGCGCGTCCCGAGAATGCGCCGTACGTCATGACGTCACCACGCTGTCTGCGCCGGGGCGTGACGTGCTCGGCGGCTCCAGGTGAGGAGCGAGAATGTCGGAGAAGGAGGTCCCGTCTCCTGTATTAGGGGCAGTTGTCGCTCACAGCCCGGGGAGAAAGGAGCGGCTGTCACATGACCGAGAATCTGACAGGACTGGCGCAAAGACCCGAGCGACACCTCAGCATGAGCCATAACCACAGACTACTCACCTCATCATTGTGCACTGTGCGGATGTGCCTCACACAGGCACCAACCTGATGTCCATGGACCAAGTGTATGGTGTGTGGTACTACCATATCTAAGCTTATCATGCCATGCTGTCTACTAAATCACAGTATCTAAGCCCATATTTGTGATACCGTCTGCTGAGCTGCTGGATCTCATCCTGTTGTGTGTGATACTGTCCACTAAATTGCTGTATCCAAGCCTGTGATGTGTGATACATTCTCCACGATTTTGTAGCAGGCTCAGGATTATACATCACCTCACAAAAAGTCAGGGAAACTTCTGAAAAGCATAAGTCCCAGTGATATTCTGCCATAAAACTAGAAGCGGCAATGGCGGTTTCCTCATCTCACAACTTACTGAAACAAAAGCCAACACTGGCGGTGGGTATACCCTGACACATACAGAGAAACTGCTGCAGCCACCTGCAAGTCTCAGGACTCACCGCATATACCCGGATTTTCCGGCGTATAGACGACCCCTGACTTTTAAGCAGATTGTCAGGGGTTTGCCTTATACGCCGGAAAATGTTAACCCCTGCCTGACCGCAGCCCAGCTGTTGTGGTCAGGCAGGGGTTAACTGCAGCTAAATTTAAAAAAAACAACCTTAAGGGTATAAACCCACACACCGTATATGCAGCGTATTTACTGCTGCGATACGCAGCAAACTTGCAGCAGATTAGATCTAAATAACTGAACACAGCATCAAATCTGTACCAACAAATCTGCTGCGTATTTGTTGCGTATCTGCTGCGTATACGTGTGTGGGTTTATACCCTAAGGGTGCGTTCACACCTACAGGATCTGCAGCAGATTTGATGGTGCAGATTTGATGCTGTGTTTAGTTATTTAAATGAAATCTGCTGCGGATCTGCAGCAGAAAATCAGCCGCAGATCCTGTAGGTGTAAACGCACCATTGGGGTGCCTTCACGCGTACCGTATCGCTGCGTATTTAACGCTGCATATTTATCGTTGCATTTTTATCGCTGCGTGTTTGGTGCGATTTTTACATGCGAGTTTTGACTTTCATGTGAAAATCAAAACTCACATGTAAAAATCGCACCAAAAATGCAGCGTCAAATACGCAGCGATACGGTTTGTGTGAAGCTACCCTTAAAGTGACTGTACCACCAGGCCCAGGCTAAAGCACTGGAGGCGGCCAACCCATCCTTAGTGGGAGGAAACCCTAGCCCCTCTATGATAGGGTTCCATTGATTCCAACAGAGTCACGTCATGGAGGGGCTGGGGTTTCTTCCCACTAAGGATGGGTCGGCCCACCTTCAATGCTTCAGCATAGATCTGGTGGTACAGTCACTTTAACTCACCTGGGGCCCATTCCTGGCATTGGCGCGTCTGCAGCACCGTTTCCGGAGCAGGCAGCGTGACGTACACAGAGATCGCCGAACCTCTCCCGAGCAGTCGAGCGTCTCATCGGAGATCCTCGGCTGCCGGGAGAGCTTCAGGAGAATGAGAGAGGCTTTGGGAACTTCCAACGCCTCTCTCATTCTCCCGGGAGAGGTTTGGTGATCTCCGGCGCAGGTAGTGTTTGTCACACTGCCTGCGCTGCCAACGGTACAGGAGACACCAATGCCGGGAACAGGCCCCAGGTGAGTTAAATGTTCGGTTTTTTTTAAAGTAGTCGTCCCATACAGTGGGGATGCGGCCATTTTTGAGCCCCACCGTATGGAGCGACTGTACCCAGCGTATAAGACGACCCCCGACTTCTATGAAGATTTTTCAAGGTTAAAAAGTTGCCTTATATGCCAGAAAATACGGTACTCCATCGTACACATGATAAAAACCTGTTCTAAAGATAGATAGATATGTTTTAGGCTCAAACGTATAGTCCGAGAGAGGCTATTGCTAGTATAGGGACCATCTCTCGTGGTGAGACATTCTATTTGATTAAATGGTAAAAAAATTCTTTAGAACAGGTTTTTATCATGTGTATGACAGAGGGAGCGTATGTGGTGCTGACACTTGCAGGTTGCTGCAGCATTTTTTCTGTTTTTGTCTATTAGCCATTTTTTTGCTTTTTGGGTATTCTGGGGTATTATAAGCCTCTACACAGCGACTCCCATAGGTTTTCTATGGGATTTAGGACTAGAGAAAGTGCATTCCAATCCATGCATGCAAGTGCAGGTACCCCAGTGTCCAGCAACCGTTCCCTAATAATGCAACCTTGATGCGCTGGAGCATTGTTCATGCAGAGGCACAGTGACTGGATTACTGGTGTTATTCAGGTAATATGGGGTCTGTCACTGTACCGTTCACACAGTGTAGGGAAGTTCTGTATTTACTAGAGACACCTGCCCACACTGTTCCACAACCACCACCACTAGACACACCTGCCACACTGTAACACCACTACCACTAGACACACCTGCCCACACTGTAACACCACTACCACTAGACACACCTGCCACACTGTAACACCACTACCACTAGACACACCTGCCCACACTGTAACACCACTACCACTAGACACACCTGCCCACACTGTAACACCACTACCACTAGACACACCTGCCCACACTGTAACACCACCACTAGACACACCTGCCCACACTGTAATACTGCCACCACTAGACACACCTGCCCACACTGCAACACCACCACTAGACACACCTGCCCACACTGTAATACTGCCACCACTAGACACACCTGCCCACACCGTAACACCACCACTAGACACACCTTCCCACACTGTAACAGCACCACAGTCATCGTGCCTCTGCATGAACAACACAGCCACCTAATATTTTCATGGAGAACAATGCTCCAGCTCATCGGGGTTTCATCAGGGGGCTGCTGCTGGAGACTGGGGTACCTCACATGGAGCAGCCTGTGCATTCTCCAGACCTGAATCCCATAAAAAACCTATGGGATCAGCTAAATCGCTGCATAGAGGCTCCTAACTCTGCAGACGCTCAGTGTCCTTCAAGAAGAGTGTTATTCCATGCCTCAGCAGACAAAAAGGGCCATATTACACGGCCCGATCACTAATGTAAGTAAGCTAGATCAGCGCTCACTTACTGAGCCTTTTACACAGCTTGATAATTGTGCACTTAGGGACATATATATATATATATATATATATATATATATATATATATATACACACACACAGTGGTATCTTGGTTTAGGAGTAACTTGGATTAAAAGTGTTTTGGTTTAAGAGCAGTTTTTCAAAATTTTAACTTGATTTAAGAGCTCCCTGTACTGGGTGGGAAGGGGAGTGGAGGTGGGGCATGGTCTGCACAGGGTGGTCTACAGCACTGTACTCTGACCCAGGAAGTCTTCCTCACCTTCTAAATCACATCAGATCCATTTCAGGCTGGGGCTTGCATCAGGGGACAGGACTGTGGAGGTAATCTCTCCATAGCTGTAACCTCTCTCTCCCCCGACAGTGCTGCATGTATGTGCCCTGCTCATTACTTCATGCTCCCTGCAGTTTCTGTCAGCCCTTGTGTTTCCCATCCTCTCCATTCCTGCTATAATATGCCTGCACTCACACTCAGCTATACACACTGCTGCTATAATGTGCCTGCACTCACACTCAGCTATAAACACTACTGCTATAATGTTCCTGCACTCACACTCAGCCATTCACACTGCTGCTATAATCTTCCTGCACTTACATTCAGCAATTCACACTGCTATATAGAGAAGTTGCTGTCACTGTCCTCCTGCACAGCTCTGTGATTCTCACTTCCTGATTGGTCCATGCTGAACACCTCCCCCCCTTCCACATTGCGGTCATGTGACCACACAGACCTCTGACAGCAGCCCTGCTTCTCTATTCTAATCAAACCATTGTTAACAAATATATGTTCCTTAAAATCACTCTATTCCCATGCTTAAAGCGCTTTTATCTTTTGGTGTATGGGGCTGTCTGAGGTGTCATTTTTTGCGCTATGATGTGTACCTTCTATCGATACCTTGATTGCGCATATGCAACGTTTTGATCGCTTTTTATTGCAATTTTTCTGGATTTTATGTGATCAAAAATCTCTCATAGAACTCACTGCAGTGTTAGATTGCTTAGGGCTGCTGTAGCCAGAAGCAATCTATTGCCAAGCCGGGATCAGCGGCATACAGACCCTGAGGCACGGCCCGGGTAGGAAGAAGGGATCTCCCCCACTAGACACCAGGTATGGGCTGTAACGTTAGTTAGATGGAGCTGTCAGCTTTGACAGCTCCATCTAAGTAGCTAATTAGCCGGCTGCAGCGGCTAATGCGTGCGGTCCCTGGCTGTACAAAACGGCCGGGCGCTGCAGAGAGGGACAGCGCCGGGAGCCCTTTCTGCATCTCCTTCAGTGGCATGACGGGTTTACCCGTCATGCGTCGTTAAGGGGTTAAGTATTGTATTGCGTCCCCAAAAATTATACAAATCCCCAATATACACTTATTACGGGAAATGCTTATAAAGTGCTTTTTTCTCTGCACTTACTACTACATCAAGTCTTTACTTCTTGGATAAAATGGTGATGTCACTTCCTGGATAACATGGTGATGTCACTTCCTGGATAAAATATTGATGTCACGACCCAACTCCAAGAGCTGTGCGAGCTGTGGCTGCTGGAGAGGATGATGGCAGGGGGACACTGAGAGACACAGGGCACTGGAGGGACACTGAGCATCCCTCTGCCATCATCCTCGCCAGCAGCCCCAGCCCGCACAGCTCTGGGAGTCGGGTCATGACATCACCATTTTATCCAGGAAGTGACATCACCATGTTATCCCGGAAGTGACATCACCATGTTATCCCGGAAGTGACATCACCATGTTATCCAGGAAGTGAAGCCTTGATGCAGTAGTAAGTGCAGGGAAAAAAGCACTTTATAAGCATTTCCGGTAATAAGTGTATATTGGTGATTTGTATAACTTTTGGGGGGCAATATAATACTTACATTTTTGGCGGACTTCTCTTTTAAATGCCTCATGATATAATCTTACTGGAGCCGGAACTTTTTTTTTACATTTTCCATAAATTTCACTTGCAAGTCAAATATCCCTAACTTTTTGTGTGTGTTGTATCTACCTCTGTTGTGTAAAGTGATGGAGTCCTTGTGATCAGATACCCTCCTCTCGGTTAGTGATAGACGCTGCAGCCCAGGCAGTGTCAGGGTCCACTTAGCATCACTGGACCACAGCTCTTGTTTATGTAGAAGGGCTGCAGAGCGGCCATTGTGTGCCCAGAACCGTCAGCTGGTGGAATCTCGAATCCTGGAGGAACAATTGTGTTTGTACTCTACACAATAGACGTCTATGAAGGAGAAGGAGCTGCAGCCGACATGCGTCTTATCACATATCGAGTTACCAGAGCTGCACTCACTATTCTGCTGGTGGAGTCACTGTATACATATATTACATTACTGATCCTGAGTTACATCCTGTATTATACTCCAGAGCTGCACTCATTTTTCTGCCCAGGGGTTATCTTCTACAATGATCCTTCATTTGTTGTTATTATTAACCCTCTACTGTCTGCACTGCATCCCAGTCCAGTCTCTTGTGGTCGCCTGCTGAGGTCTCCGGTGATGAATCAGTCGCTGCCGGTCGGATGTGCTCTGGACTGGATAATTTTTGGCAGCTGAGGTGGTGTCTGGCGCCAGGTCCGGGGCTCATTATAATTGGTGACCATCCCGTCTGACCTGGGATTATCTTCTGTAATCCTCACTACCCCTCTGACAAACACGCTGTGCCACATCGCCCCCCACCCCTGTGTCACCCAAAAAAACTAAATATTGGGGCTCATAGAGTTATATAACTAAAGTTTAATGACCATGTGGTAAGGAGCTCTGCAGTTTTACTTCTACTGACATTCAGACTGTGCTTGCTGTCAGTGAATGGAGACTTGTTTATTAATTACGATGGCTGCAAAACCTTCCTAATCATGTCCAGCTGACACACTGTAACAAGCTCTGCACCTGTGTGACAAGGACCAGGTCAGGAGAGGAGAGGCTTGTGCTGCTGCAGGGATAGAGAGGCGAGCCCATTAGAGCCAGCAGAGTGTACAGTGCAATTAATAGGGAAAAACACTTGTTCTGTGTAGAGGGTGATTGCTCAGAGTTATAGTCCTCTCATGTTATGTGACCATCATGACATTAATCGCTTGGCTACTCCCTTACAGAATGGCGCAGTGCCCGGCGAAGCCTCCAAGAGAGACGAGAATGTGAAGAGGGGAAACTGGGGTAACCAGATCGAGTTTGTCCTGACCAGTGTGGGCTATGCTGTGGGCCTGGGCAATGTCTGGAGGTTCCCGTATCTCTGTTACCGGAATGGAGGAGGTAAGTGATAAATGGAATAGAAACTCACCACACTGGTCTCCAGATATCATTTATACAGGAGGTGATATCACTGCTCTCCACATATATTATACAGGAGGTGACATCACTGCTCTCCACATATATTATACAGGAGGTGACATCACTGCTCTCCACATATATTATACAGGAGGTGACATCACGGCTCTCCACATATATTATACAGGAGGTGACATCACTGCTCTCCACATATATTATACAGGAGGTGACATCACTGCTCTCCACATATATTATACAGGAGGTGACATCACTGCTCTCCACATATATTATACAGGAGGTGACATCACTGCTCTCCACATATATTATACAGGAGGTGACATCACTGCTCTCCACATATATTATACAGGAGGTGACATCACCGCTCTCCACATATATTATACAGGAGGTGACATCACTGTTCTCCACATATATTATACAGGAGGTGACATCACGGCTCTCCACATATATTATACAGGAAGTGACATCACCGCTCTCCACATATATTATACAGGAGGTGACATCACGGCTCTCCACATATATTATACAGGAAGTGACATCACCGCTCTCCACATATATTATACAGGAGGTGACATCACCGCTCTCCACATATATTATACAGGAGGTGACATCACTGCTCTCCACATATATTATACAGGAGGTGACATCACTGTTCTCCACATATATAATACAGGAGGGGACATCACGGCTCTCCACATATATTATACAGGAGGTGACATCACTGCTCTCCACATATATTATACAGGAGGTGACATCACTGCTCTCCACATATATTATACAGGAGGTGACATCACTGCTCTCCACATATATTATACAGGAGGTGACATCACGGCTCTCCACATATATTATACAGGAGTTGACATCAATGTTCTCCACATATATTATACAGGAGGGGACATCACTGCTCTCCACATATATTATACAGGAGGTGACATCACGGCTCTCCACATATATTATACAGGAGGTGACATCACTGCTCTCCACATATATTATACAGGAGGTGACATCACGGCTCTGCAGATATAATTTTGCTCTTCTCTGCTCCTCAGGCGCCTTTATGTTCCCATACTTCATCATGTTGGTGTTTTGCGGGATACCACTCTTCTTCATGGAGCTGTCATTCGGACAGTTTGCCAGTCAGGGATGCCTTGGGGTGTGGCGTGTCAGCCCCATGTTTAAAGGTATAAAAGCTTGGTTATTTGGGGAGGTTATTCTGCTGTGCTTTTGCTGCTGCCTCTGTGATATAGATTCCCTGTATTGGTGTTATGGATATTTCTGCTGTTTACATTGTATAATATGTGTTGTGCTCCTCACTGTATCACCCATCTCTGTCTGTTGTGTCTCCTCCAGGTGTGGGCTACGGGATGATGGTGGTCTCCACATATATCGGTATTTATTACAATGTGGTCATCTGTATCGCCTTTTATTACTTCTTTGCGTCTATGACGCGGGTCCTGCCCTGGACATACTGCAATAACCCCTGGAACACGGACAACTGTGTCGGCGTCCTGAGCCCCTCCACCAACAGCAGCTTCAACCTCAGCTCCCACCAAGACGTCTTCTCAGAGCTTCTAAACCAAACTGGAAAGAGGACGAGTCCCAGTGAGGAGTACTGGAGGTAGGCGGGGTAGCATCTACACCTAACATCACTGGTCTAGACTGATACACTGTGACAAACCCTCCAGCAGGGAAAAGTATGAGGACAGGACAGAATGTTGAACGAATGTTTCCATTTAGTGACAGTGAGCAGAGATCTTGAAAATTGTCACGATCTGAAATGCAGCCTCACAGCTGAGGGTTTGTTACAGTTGTATCTGGTCTAAATAGTGTTCTGTCTATTAAATTGTCTGGAATCTGGACTGATGCATTGCAACAAACCCTCAGCACAGGAGAGAGATTTGCGCTGCTGATGTTTAGCTCACAGAGCAATTTCTAGACCAGTGGTCCCACAACGACTACTTCCAGATGACCTGACAACCAGCTGGTTGTAGTTTTGCAATAAGTTGTAAGTTTTTTGCAGCAGTTTTGCCACAGCGTGCTGGGAGTTTTAGTTTTGCAGCAGCTATAGAGGCACAGGTTGGGGATCAGTGGTCCAGACTGATGCATTGTAACAAACCCTAAGTTGTGGGAAGTATGAGGTCAGGACAGGTGTTCAACCTCTGAATGTTGTCATTCACTGACAGCAAACAGATGCTGACCGTTGTGAAGAATGGAGCGCTGCAGTGCCCTCTGACATTGTACTTCTTTCTGGCAGGCAGTGGGTGAGGAACGTGACAGTAGGTGTTGCCGCGGTGCTCAGCGACTGTTCATTGTCCTGCTCTTGCTTCCTTGAATTGTACGGAATGAGGTGGCCATTGTGTCACTGTGCGCCTCGGCTGGCGCCCCCGATCCCGCTCCGTAGATAAGAGGAGTATTTTTAACCATTGCAGAGCCTGATAGGAGTTGTAGTGTAGAGCATGGCATACAATGCGGGAGGTGGTAGTACTCTGTGCTGAGCTGTGCCCCGCTCTGATGCCATTGTCTATACAGGAAACACTGACAATGCCAACGCTTCCTGGAGGGACGGAGAACATGACGAGACCCCCAGACACGCAGCTGAGGCCCTCAGGAAGCGACCGCCTCAGGGCATTGTCTGCAGGGTGCGGGGTGCCTCACGTCTAATGGACCTGCATTGTCTGCTCAGCGGCTCCAAACATCAGTAGCAGATATCCCAACAGACCCCCAGTGTCTCCAAGAATCTGTGATATCTGCACTTGGGAAAGCTGGGTGACAACCCATCCCCACTGGGCTGTCCCTGAGTAACATGGCCACCATTATAGCTCAAATCAGGTCATCACCAATACCCTGCTGTCTCTGAGTATCATAGCCGCCCTCACACTTCTCCTCAGGTTGTCACCCATCCCTGAGTAACATGGCAGCTTTCACCTCACACCACCACATGTCCCAGGCTTCTGACCGGTAATCTGGGGTTATCCTCCACAGCATCAGGAGTCCGTTAAGGCAGGTTGCGGCTATTATACCGTCACATATTTTGCCCCCATGGGGTTTGTGATTTTGTGCTCAGGATCCTGGTGGTTTTGCACTGCAACAGAATCTGTTATCTGCTATACAAATAAATATTATTATTATCATTATTAGTACGATGTCACTCATGTTGTACTTCTCACCATGTTGCAGGCGTTACGTGCTACGGTTGTCAGATGACATCGGGAACTTGGGGGAGGTTCGACTGCCGATCCTCGGATGTCTTGCGCTGTCCTGGGTTGTTGTGTTTCTCTGTCTCATTAGAGGCGTAAAATCCTCTGGAAAGGTGAGTTACCCCAACTACTCACAACCAATATTCTCAATTGTGCCTTGTGCCTCCTCGCACTCTGGTGCTTCGTACCTCCCTGCATTACCAAACCTGATCCCTCCCTGCACTCTGGGGCCTTATGCCTCCCTGCACTCCCAGACCTGATCCCTCCCTGCACTCTGGTGCTTCGTACCTCCCTGCATTCCCGGACCTGATTCCTCCCTGCACTCTGGGGCCTGGTATCTCCGTGCACTCTGGGGCCTGGTATCTCCGTGCACTCTGGGGCCTGGTATCTCCGTGCACTCTGGTGCCTGGTACCTCCCTGCAGTCTGGTGCCTGGAACCTCCCTGCAGTCTGGGGCCTGGTACCTCTGCGCTCCCAGACCTGATTCCTCCCTGCACTCTGTGGCCTGGTATCTCCGTGCACTCTGGTGCCTGGTACCTCCCTGCAGTCTGGTGCCTGGAACCTCCCTGCAGTCTGGGGCCTGGTACCTCTGCGCTCCCAGACCTGATTCCTCCCTGCACTCTGGGACCTAGTACCTCCCTGCACCCCCAAACCTGGTAACTCCCTGCACTCTGGTGCTTCGTACCTCCCTGCATTCCCGGACCTGATTCCTCCCTGCAGTCTGGTGCCTGGTACCTCCGTGCACTCTGGTGCCTGGTATCTCCCTGCAGTCTGGTGCCTGGTACCTCCCTGCACTCTGGGGCCTGGTACCTCCCTGCACTCTGGGGCCTGGTACCTCCCTGCACTTTGGTGCCTGGTACCTCCCTGCACTCTGGGGCCTCGTACCTCCCTGCACTCTGGGGCCTCGTACCTCCCTGCACTCTGGGGCCTCGTACCTCCCTGCACTCTGGGGCCTCGTACCTCCCTGCACTCTGGGGCCTCGTACCTCCCTGCACTCTGGGGCCTAGTACCTCCCTGCACCCCCAAACCTGGTAACTCCCTGCACTCTGGGGCATGGTACCTCCCTGCACTCCCAGACCTGATCCCTCCATGCACTCTGGGGCCTGGTACCTCCCTGCACTCCCAAACCTGGTAACTCCCTGCACTCTGGGACCTCGTACCTCCCTGCACTCTGGGGCCTAGTACCTCCCTGCACTCCCAAACCTGGTAACTCCCTGCACTCTGGGGCCTCGTACGTCTCTGCGCTCCCAGACCTGATTCCTCCCTGCACTCTGGGGCCTAGTACCTCCCTGCACCCCCAAACCTGGTAACTCCCTGCACTCTGGGGTATGGTACCTCCCTGCACTCCTAGACCTGATCCCTCCCTGGACTCTGGCGCCTGGTATTTCCCTGCATTCTGGTGCCTGGTACCTCCCAGCAACAGGTGCCTGATACCTTCCTGCAGTCCAGTGCCTCATACCTCTGACATCTTCTCTTCCCCCAGGTGGTTTACTTCACAGCCACGTTCCCCTATGTGGTCCTCACCATCCTCTTTGTGCGGGGGATCACCCTGGAGGGGGCGGTGGATGGCATCATGTATTACCTGACTCCGCAGTGGGACAAGATCCTGGACGCCAAGGTGAGTTGCGGATTATAGCGCATAATCAGGGATTAACGTCGGATGATTTTTGGGGTTCTGGTCCTGGGTAGTACACCAAATATAACTTGGAGGGGACTTGTGACCACAGAGATCCTCATGACGCAGCCATCAGATGCACACAAGGAGGATGTTGGAAGTTATTGCTTATATGACTAGATGCATACTCTTGTGTTATTGGTGCTGCAGCTCCACCTAGTGACCAGACAGTGGTGCAGCACCTGAGCCGGCAAGCCTGTAATCAGAGAGGATGCCGATGCCACACTCCTCAGCACTGACAGTCGCCAGGAGATGCAGAACAAATACATGGCTCGTCTATTATCATCACTTGAGACCAGACTCAACATACAATCCTACAGACAGTCAGGATCTGCTGCACATGGAAATTACTAAATGAGCAACCAATAGAAGTCACCATTTCACTGGTAAAACCCCAGTATTACAGAGGTGCCTGCAGTGATCGGCTGTATAGTAGCCTCTCTCTGCGGTATAGTGTGATACTACATGTCCTGTACTGCTCTTTACCTGTGCTTGGACTGGCTGCTCCTTTGGGAACCAGGTGAGGGCGGCTTCATTTTATTTTCCTGGGACCCTGTGTGATCTGTACAGGACCCTGAAAATGCTCAGGCCCTCTATATAGAAAGTAAAGGCCCTATTACATAAAGCGATTATCAGCATATTTGGCCGATCATAATCGCTTTGTGTAATAAAAGGCAACGCTCAGCCAACATGCACGATGTTGGCTGATTTTTGTCTTTCAACATGAAAGACCAGCGATCCAGATATCAACAATCTGCTGTTGTCGCTCTGGGCAATAGTACTGGCAGCAGCAGACCGCCGCTATTTTATATGTGCTGCCCGGACGATTTAATGATCGCACAAATTATTATTGGTACTTGAGGGACCACTGTTTAACCATTGCTCCTCATTGGGTCCTATTTTGTGTTTCTGCAGGTTTGGGGGGATGCAGCTTCCCAGATCTTTTACTCATTAGGATGCGCGTGGGGAGGACTGATTACTATGGCGTCTTACAACAAATTCCACAACAACTGTTACAGGTATGAAAGCTGCAGCTTCCCTCCCTCCCTGTCTCTTTGTGGAATGCTGCTAAAGGGGAATTGGATGTAGCTGCAGCTTCTCTCTATGTGGGTCTGTAAGGCTGGGTTCACACTGCGTTTTCAGCATCCGTTTAACGGATCCGTTTTTTTTAACGGTCAAAAAAGTAGTGTCAACATTACTTTATTGTGCGTCAAAAAAAACACATCCGTTTTGATCCGTTTTTTTTTATAATAGAAGTCAATGGAAAAACGGATCAAAAATGGATGCACACAAATGCATCCGTTTTTTGCAATCCGTTTTTTGCAAAAAACGGATCCGTTAAACGGATGCTGAAAACGCAGTGTGAACCTAGCCTAAGGCTGCTGGGGGGTGGGGGGGTGTATCATCATCCTCTCTTTCTCTGTTTTTGAGGATGTATGCTGTAATTGGGGAGGGAGGTGTAGCATCTTCTCTCCTTCAGTCTTTGAGGCTGCATGCTGTAATTAATTGGGGAGGGCAGCGTAGCTGCATTCTCTCTCTCTCTTTGAGGCTGTATGCTGTGATTGATTGGGGAGGGCAGTGTAGCTGCATCTTCTCTCTCACTCTGTTTTTGAGGCTGCATGCTGTGATTGGGGAGGGTGGTGTAGGTGCATCTTCTCTCTCTCTCTCTCTCTCTCTCTCTTTGAGGCTGTATGCTTTAATTGAGGAGGGAAGTGTAGCTGCATCCTCTCTTTCTCTCTCTCTGTCTTTGAAGCTGCATGCTGTTATTGGGGAGGGCAGTTTAGCTGCATCTTCTCTCTATTTCTCTCTCCTTCTCTCTCTGTATTTGAGGTTTCATGCTGTGATTGGGGAGGGGGCTGTAGCTGCAGCTTCTCTCTCTGTGTGGCTGCATGCTGTGATTGGGGAGGGTGGTGTAGCTGCATCTTCTCTCTCTCTCTTTCTGTCTTTGAGGCTGCATGCTGTGATTGGGCAGGGCAGTGTAGCTTCATATCTCTCTCTGTCTTTGGGGCTGCATGCTGTGATTGGGGAGAGTGGTGTAGCTGCATCTTCTCTCTCTCTCTTTCTGTCTTTGAGGCTGCATGCTGTGATTGGGCAGGGCAGTGTAGCTTCTTATCTCTCTCTGTCTTTGTGGCTGCATGCTGTGATTGGGGAGGGTGGTGTAGCTGCATCTTCTCTCTCTCTCTTTCTGTCTTTGAGGCTGCATGCTGTGATTGGGCAGGGCAGTGTAGCTTCATATCTCTCTCTGTCTTTGGGGCTGCATGCTGTGATTGGGCAGGGCAGTGTAGCTTCATATCTCTCTCTGTCTTTGGGGCTGCATGCTGTGATTGGGGAGAGTGGTGTAGCTGCATCTTCTCTCTCTCTCTTTCTGTCTTTGAGGCTGCATGCTGTGATTGGGCAGGGCAGTGTAGCTTCATATCTCTCTCTGTCTTTGGGGCTGCATGCTGTGATTGGGGAGGGTGGTGTAGCTGCAGCTTCTCTCTCTCTCTGTATTTGAGGCTTCATGATGTGATTGGGGAGGGGGCTCTAGCTGCAGCTTCTCTCTCTGTGTGGCTGCATACTGAGACTGGGGAGGTTGAGCCTATTGCTCTCTATGCCAAGGCTCCTGTTCAGGAGTGGATTCATGTTTTGGTTGGGTTTGGATCCCGTGCGTTTCACTGACTTTCAGCTCCCATTGTCTTCCAGGGACAGTATCATCATCAGCATCACCAATTGCGCCACCAGTGTCTACGCTGGATTTGTTATATTCTCCATTCTGGGCTTCATGGCGAATCACCTGGGGGTAGATGTTTCCAAAGTGGCCGACCATGGTCCTGGCCTGGCCTTTGTGGCGTATCCAGAAGCCCTGACCTTACTGCCGATATCGCCACTGTGGTCCATACTGTTCTTCTTCATGCTTATCCTTCTGGGGCTTGGAACGCAGGTAATCGCCACCTCATCCGTTACTAATAATCTGATGCTCATTGAGGCTCGTCTGTCTGTGGGTTAACCGTATCCTGACTCTCCTGTTGCTTATAGTTCTGTCTGCTGGAGACTTTGGTCACCGCCATCGTAGATGAGATTGGAAATGATTGGATCATCCGATGGAAGACAGTTGTGACACTTGGGGTGGCCGTGGTTGGTTTCCTGCTGGGAGTGCCTCTTACAACTCAGGTGAGGCCCCTGTGTTATATGCTTATAAAGGTCCTGCAGGTGGTCAGGTGTTGGCAAATTGCCCTGTAAGCAGCACATAGGCGATGATGGGAGTATTCAATGACCGCGGCTTTCTCCTCCACTCTCCAGGCTGGCATCTACTGGCTGCTGCTGATGGATAACTACGCCGCCAGCTTCTCCCTAGTGATCATCTCCTGCATCATGTGCGTCGCCATTATGTACATTTATGGTGAGTGAGTCCCTGCTGGTATATATATCGATTGCCTTATTGTCTCCAGTATATACTCACCTGTAACATACATGTTTCCACTCTTAAAGGCCTGGTGCAGCCTCAGGTTTATATAGATTGCCAGGTGACTGGATCATTATGAATAAACCTAATCACTGGATCAATTAAAAGTTATACAACTTTGTAATGTACTATGTGATTCAATTCATCACAATATCCAAGTCCTTTACTGTCATGTGATGGAGCGCAGTGTTCTATCAGTCATGTGATGGAGCGCAGTGTTCTATCAGTCATGTGATGGAGCGCAGTGTTCTATCAGTCATGTGATGGAGTGCAGTGTTCTATCAGTCATGTGATGAAGCGCAGTGTTCTATCAGTCATGTGATGGAGTGCAGTGTTCTATCAGTCATGTGATGGAGCGCAGTGTTCTATCAGTCATGTGATGGAGCGCAGTGTTCTATCAGTCATGTGATGGAGTGCAGTGTTCTATCAGTCATGTGATGGAGCGCAGTGTTCTATCAGTCATGTGATGGAGTGCAGTGTTCTATCAGTCATGTGATGAAGGGCAGTGTTCTATCAGTCATGTGATGGAGTGCAGTGTTCTATCAGTCATGTGATGGAGCGCAGTGTTCTATCAGTCATGTGATGGAGCGCAGTGTTCTATCAGTCATGTGATGGAGCGCAGTGTTCTATCAGTCATGTGATGGAGCGCAGTGTTCGATCAGTCATGTGATGGAGCACAGTGTTCTATCAGTCATGTGATGGAGTGCAGTGTTCTATCAGTCATGTGATGGAGCGCAGTGTTCTATCAGTCATGTGAGTAAGCGCAGTGTTCTATCAGTCATGTGAGTAAGCGCAGTGTTTTATCAGTCATGTGATGGAGCGCAGTGTTCGATCAGTCATGTGATGGAGCACAGTGTTCTATCAGTCATGTGAGTAAGCCATGTGAGTAAGCGCAGTGTTCTATCAGTCATGTGAGTAAGCGCAGTGTTTTATCAGTCATGTGATGGAGCACAGTGTTCTATCAGTCATGTGAGTAAGCGCAGTGTTCTATCAGTCATGTGAGTAAGCGCAGTGTTTTATCAGTCATGTGATGGAGTGCAGTGTTCTATCAGTCATGTGATGGAGCGCAGTGTTCTATCAGTCATGTGAGTAAGCGCAGTGTTCTATCAGTCATGTGAGTAAGCGCAGTGTTTTATCAGTCATGTGAGTAAGCGCAGTGTTTTATCAGTCATGTGATGGAGCGCAGTGTTCTATCAGTCATGTGATGGAGTGCAGTGTTCTATCAGTCATGTGAGTAAGGGCAGTGTTCTATCAGTCATGTGATGGAGCGCAGTGTTCTATCAGTCATGTGATAGAGCGCAGTGTTCTATCAGTCATGTGATGAAGGGCAGTGTTCTATCAGTCATGTGATGGAGCGCAGTGTTCTATCAGTCATGTGATGAAGGGCAGTGTTCTATTAGTCATGCGATGGAGCGCAGTGTTCTATCAGTCATTTGAGTAAGGGCAGTGTTCTATCAGTCATGTGACGGAGCACAGTGTTATATCAGTCATGTGACAGAGCACAGTGTTCTGTCAGTCATGTGACAGAGCGTGGTCTTATGTTGTTCATGTGACGGAGAACGGTGTTATATCGACAGACTATATTTCCTTGTATTATAATCTTGTAATTGTCTTTCTGTTTTCTCTTCCCCAGGACACAGAAATTACTTTAAGGACATTGAGATGATGTTGGGCTTCCCCCCTCCCCTCTTCTTCCAGATCTGTTGGCGTTTTATCTCCCCGGCCATCATCTTTGTAAGTCCACAATGTCTTTAAGTCCCTATTACACGGAGCGATTATCTGTCGATTCCAGCAGATATCATTCCGAGCAACCCTTAGCTCATCGGGTGATTTTTGTCTTTCAACATGTTCAAAAATCATTGGCCGCACATCGCTTCGCGTAATAGCTGAAGTGTTGCTGATGGCTGCTTTGGTATATAAAAAATAATAAATATGTATGCCTACCTCTCCATGCTCCCCCGTGTCCTCCTGCTGTGTCTCTGCGCCTCCTGCTGACGACAGCCACCAAGGGCACTTCCAAACTATAGTGACAGCCCGCTTAGCCAATCACTGACTGAAATGGGACAGCGCCGCTCTCAGTCATTGGCTGAAAGGGCTGTCACTTCAGAGACAGTTTTGAAAGTGTCTGTGGCGGCTTCCATCAATGGGGGGGGGGTGCAGAGACGCAGCAGGAGGACACCAGGAGAGCGTGGGCAGGTAAGCATACATATTTATTATTTTCTACATACTGATGCCAAGTACCCAAAGCTAGGCCTGCATGGACATCTCTAACAATGTCCATGCAGCTCTTCCCACCCGATCATCGAACCGTCTAATGGACTGTGTAAGCGAGCGCCAGTCTGGCAGGTCTGGCTTACCTTTCCTTTCAGGCCGTCTAATATAGCCCTGAGTGACTGGGGTGCTTTGCTGTTACAGCCCTTACTAAACACAAAAGTACAGCAGCACACTGTAAATGCTAAAATATGTGCATATTATAGATATTTTAAAAATGCTGCTCTAGATAAAACAATCCTGAGTGACTCGTCACATTACATTAGATCATGTGGTCACTACAACCACTGTCATCTCCTAGGGAGCGATGTCTCATGTTACTGGTAACCCTTCTCTCTCCATTTCCAGTTCATCCTGATCTTCACAGTCATCCAGTATCGCCCAATCTCGTACAATGATTATGTGTACCCAGGCTGGGCCATCTCTCTGGGCTTTCTGATGGCACTCTCGTCGGTTATCTGTATTCCATTGTATGCTGCCTTCAAGATCTGGGGTTCAGAGGGTGACTCCTTCCTGCAGGTACGGTCAGAGTCACCGCGGCCAGGCAGGTGATGCTATTTTCCCTGGAGGTTCTGCTGCCAGATCTGACTCTTCTCTTCTCTTTCAGCGGTTAAAGAATGCTGTGAAACCCAATAAGGACTGGGGCCCTGCGCTCTCCGAGCACCGGACTGGCCGCTACGCTCAGATCGACGGCAGCCCCGAGGCCCAACCCCTTAACCCTGAGAAACACAAGAAGGAAGAGATTGGCCTGACAATACAGGGCAGCAATGGGCAGGCCCACAGCCAAGACTCTAAGGTGTAACCAGCCGGGCGGAGGGGGATGGAGAGAAGCAGAGGCGCTGGTGTGTGGATGACCCCGTGACCCTCGCCCCCTGCTCCTTTGTGTTTTCATCCAGACCAGTTGTTCCCTCCGTTGCCCTGTTTCCAGCCGGTCACCTCAGAACTCCGGACTCTCGAGGAGATACAAACCCTTCAGCTGCTGAGCAGAGTTGCCGGGGGTCGCCCCAGTCCTGCTCCCTACACATTCGGGACCACCCGGAGGACACTGCTGATGAGTGGGATCATTGTCCCCGTAGATGGGAGGTTGCTCGGGGGAGGAGTAGTTCTTCTAACGCGTCTAATGATAGTTTACAGAGAAAAGATTATTTTTAGAGTATATATATAAACCTCAGATAAGCTAACACCAGGTGGTCAGGGGCCGTGATCCCACCTTCCACCTTGGCCAGTCACGGGCCGGGCGCCAATGCCACGACTCGCTCGGACATTACACTGCGCCAAGGAAAGGAAACAAGAAATGAAGCATCATATTATTTGCTGTTACTTGAGGAGGACGTCGGGAGGTGGGGGATCCGTCCCGCTCCCGCTGCGTCCAACTACATCTGCCCCCTTAGTGTCTGATATAAGGGGAGCTTCTACCTGGAGAATCTAGCACTGTGACCGCCGGGGGGGCATCATTCCTCCTAGTCTCACCCTTCCGGTATCATGGTACCACAGCGCCTACTGTGGATCAAGGCTGCATCCACATCCCATAGGTCAGTGTCAGGTTTCCTACCCATCCAGTATTTGGTAGATAATATAGATGTCTCCGCGGCGTCTTCCTCGAGTTCTCCGCACAATAAGGCTTTTGGTAACTGGACGGATTTTGCGGTATTAACTTTTTAGCGTCTTTACTAATCAAGGTCCTGTTACCACTGCCGCCTCTGCTCCAGGTTCCCGTGCATTTGATGTAGACTCACATGTCCTGTTCCGCACACCCAGCATTGTGTGGAGTTACATGTGAACATTTTATATCTTGGCATGTGTTGTACCGACGTTATGGTGATGTAGTGCCATCTGCCACAGATGTAGGACTGTAACTTTCAGTGACCACCTTGGATGCGTTTAATGTGTTTTTCAGGTCTGGTTATATAGAGGAAGTTTCTAGACTGGGCCCCATGTCACCCCTGAACACATCCATATCTTGTATCTGCTGCTGCTGAAGGTGGAGATGACAATGCAGGGCGATTACTGGTCACTGACGCTGCCTGTATAGCAGAGTTCACCTCTCACTGCTCATCAAGATCTCTCACTCAACCAATGACAAAGCTGCATGGCCTGTTGGTCACGATGTTCATGTTGTCTGGTGCTGGCAGCATCATCCAGGATCAATTGCCTTTTCTAGGAGTATATATATATATATATATATATATATATATATATATATATATATATTCCTGTTCCTGCATTGGCTGCTTATCATTAAAGCTTCTAGAAAAGTCAATGTGTCCATGATGGTATAGATGCATCACTGAACCACAGCCTCGCAGCAATGCCAATCAAGAGTGATGTGGTGCAGCATCAGCTCTGTACACCAGGTGGCGGTAGTAACCTGTAATAGTTTTCAGTACTGCAATGAGTTTACAGGTGATGATTTGGAGGCTCAGATAGAAGGCCCTGGTGGTTTGGATTCCCTAGGATCTTTTGTATAACATGTGACTGCACACATAAGACTTTTTGGTCAGTAGGGGTCCAGGCTCTAAGTTCCTTATTATTAGTGATGGGTTGGGGTCTCAGCTCCTGGACCCCACCATTCATAAATGACAAGTCTCTATGACTTGTCCATTGTTTTATGAAGCATGTCTTACACTGTAGGTCATGTTCCTGGAGGCCATGTGTGCGGGACCCCAGGCGAGGCCAGATCTGACTACTGACACTGTGAAATGATGCTGATGTCAGAATGTGCCAGTATTTTGTGAAATTCATTCTGTACAGCCGGGGTCACACTTTACCAATGATTTTTGGTGGCAGATCGTTTTTTCCCATTTACAGAAGCGCCAACATTTTTTTTATTGTGATGGCATTTCTGTGCAGTGCGTTGAGCACATGGGACGGTTGATATTTCACGGTTTCCACTCACAGTGCCAAGACACGTCACATGACCCTGCACCTGCCCCATAGACCAATCACCAAATGTTTACAGAGGTTCCAGCCTGCACCACTGTCATAGAGGTTACTGAATAGACCCTATTCAGGGGACCCTAAATATGGCACAGCCAATCCCCTTACTAGTTTTCTGTGACATCACCAGCAAGAAACACATCACACCCTGTGCTGTGGGCGGGGGGAGTGATGTAATAAGCACAAATAAATGATCACTGCTGCGGATACCAGCAAACTTTCCCCTAAGTAATGGGAACACATCCCATAGTAAAGGCAAGAATTCACAATCTCCACACAACAAGTATTACACCAGCAGCACAAGGCACTTAGACACTAAGGAGCAGGCTCTGGGCCCCTGATCTGGGGGCCACAGAGTTCTTGCGTTAGAAATACCTCATTGTCATACATAAGTACAGTCATATGACGCAGAATCCTACAGCCAGTTGCAGATATAAGCTGATGATATACAGGATTCTGTGCCCTCTGTACTGTAGATTATAAGGTCACTGCTATAAAGGGACGAGAAGAGCGACCCTGGAGTGACCAAGAAGAATTTGCATTCCCGTATTGTACACTGAATGCATTGGATACAGATATTGTATTATAAGAGAGTGACTGGAACACAAGTATGATAACCCTCACTGTGATATACACTTTCCTACATTACCTGGTGCCAAAACCATATGTCTGGCCCCTACTGTTTGGGGCCCCTGTGTAAACTCAATTTAAAGGAGTTTTCCAGTCTATGTAAAGTTTGCAAGTTCTGCGACTTTCTAAAATACTTTGTTCCTCACTCGCTCACTTTCTTTAAAGGCTATGCACCTTTGCAGTAATTTTATTATTTTTCATTTTTTTCCAAATTAAAAAAAAAAATCAATAACTTTCTTAAATTTTTTTTTACCAATTTGCTGCCATAAAGTCCGTGGAGCCCCTTCACATAGCTGGTTTTCCTGCTGTCATGCTGCTGTAGAATTCGTGCAACTCCTGTACATTGGTGGCTGTTCTGCTTCTGTATAGCCTGTGCAACTCATTCACATAGCTAGTTATCTTGGTTCAATACAGTCTGCAACTCCTCTACATTTGCTTTCCTGCTGCTATAGAGTTTCTTTACCAACCTGGCTGCAATTCTCTCTCCTGGTTTGTGTTACTACTGTACACAGATGGCTATCCTGCTGCTGTACACTTCATTTAATTCCTTTACCTACCTGTCTGTGTTGATTCTGTAGGGTCTGTGTTACTCCTTTACCTAGCTGGCTGTGCTGATCCTGTCTTTCACTTCTTTATCTAGCTGACTGTGCTGCTGTAGAGTCTGTGCAACTCCTGTACATAGCTGGACACATATCTGTTGTAGCAAGTCCTTTGCCAACCTGTTTGTCTTACTAATGTGTAACATCTTCACCTGCTAGTTGTTGCTACTGTAGAGTCTGTGCAACCCATGTACATACCCTGCTGCTTTAAAGTCTTCACCTGGCTGACTGCTGCTTTTGACATAGATCTGACAGTATGCTGTTCTTGTCTGTGTTAGAAATTGCTGCAGGATAGGTAGGAGTTTGTACAGGGCAAATGTGAGGAAATGGGAAAAACGCACAAGTGTTAGGGAGGGAAGATCACCCAGTCTGTAGAAACGGAAGAAAGCACAAGAAGGAGGGCAGATCAGCAGTGTGTAGATGGGGAGGAAAGCACAGGAAGGAGGGTAGATCACAGTATGTAGATTGGGAGGAAAGCACAAGAAGTTCAGATCACGCAGTCTGTAGTTAGGGAGAAAAGCACAAGAGGGAGGGAAGATTACTCTGTAGATAAGGAGGAAGCACAAGAGGAAGGGCAGATTACTCAGTCTGTAGATAAGGAGGAAGCACAAGAGGGAAGGCAGATCACTCAGTCTGTAGATAGGGAGGAAAGCACAAGAGGGAAGGCAGATCACTCAGTCTGTAGATAGGGAGGAAAGCACAGAAATTATGGCAAATCACGCATTCTGTACATAGTGAGAAAAGCACAAGAAGGAGGGCAGATCCCTTAGTCTGTAGATATGGAGGAACTCACAGGAGAGTGGACATAGCACAAGTAGACAGGGATGAAAGCACAGAGGCAGGGCAGATTATGCAGTCTGAAGACAGGGAGGAAAGCACTGGAGGGATGATCACTCAGTTTGTAGAGAGAAAAGCTCAGGAGGAAGGGTTTAGCACGATAGGAAGGAGAGCACAGGAGGCAGGGCAGATCAGGCAGTCTGGAGGAGAGCACAGGAGGCAGGGCAGATCAGGCAGTCTGGAGGAAAGCACAGGAGGCAGGGCAGATCAGGCAGTCTGGAGGAAAGCACAGGAGGCAGGGCAGATCAGGCAGTCTGGAGGAGAGCACAGGCGGCAGGGCAGATCAGGCAGTCTGGAGGAGAGCACAGGCGGCAGGGCAGATCAGGCAGTCTGGAGGAGAGCACAGGCGGCAGGGCAGATCAGGCAGTCTGGAGGAGAGCACAGGCGGCAGGGCAGATCAGGCAGTCTGGAGGAGAGCACAGGAGGCAGGGCAGATTAGGCAGTCTGGAGGAAAGCACAGGAGGCAGGGCAGATCAGGCAGTCTGGAGGAGAGCACAGGAGGCAGGGCAGATCAGGCAGTCTGGAGGAGAGCACAGGAGGCAGGGCAGATCAGGCAGTCTGGAGGAGAGCACAGGCGGCAGGGCAGATCAGGCAGTCTGGAGGAGAGCACAGGCGGCAGGGCAGATCAGGCAGTCTGGAGGAGAGCACAGGCGGCAGGGCAGATCAGGCAGTCTGGAGGAGAGCACAGGCGGCAGGGCAGATCAGGCAGTCTGGAGGAGAGCACAGGCGGCAGGGCAGATCAGGCAGTCTGGAGGAGAGCACAGGAGGCAGGGCAGATCAGGCAGTCTGGAGGAGAGCACAGGAGGCAGGGCAGATCAGGCAGTCTGGAGGAGAGCACAGGAGGCAGGGCAGATCAGGCAGTCTGGAGGAGAGCACAGGAGGCAGGGCAGATCAGGCAGTCTGGAGGAGAGCACAGGCGGCAGGGCAGATCAGGCAGTCTGGAGGAGAGCACAGGCGGCAGGGCAGATCAGGCAGTCTGGAGGAGAGCACAGGAGGCAGGGCAGATCAGGCAGTCTGGAGGAGAGCACAGGCGGCAGGGCAGATCAGGCAGTCTGGAGGAGAGCACAGGAGGCAGGGCAGATCAGGCAGTCTGGAGGAGAGCACAGGAGGCAGGGCAGATCAGGCAGTCTGGAGGAGAGCACAGGAGGCAGGGCAGATCAGGCAGTTTGGAGGAGAGCACAGGCTGTGTATGAGTACAGAGAGCGGAATGAACCCTCGGGCAGATGCGTCATTTTGTTTCCGCTAGAATTTTGGTTAATACTGACTTTTTGCACATGGCGTACAAAATTCTGCTCAATTTTTAAAGGCATTTGCGCCACTTCTGAGCAGTTTGCGCCAGCTGCAACATTTTTCATATTTTTTGCGCAAAAAAAAAATTGGGCTGCTGTACTCTCCTACCCTAGTACGCTCCTACCCTAGTTTTTTTTTTAGCCAAATAAATCACTAGATTAATCAAGGCACTTGCGCCTAAAAATTTTGGCACAACAACCGTAAATTGTGCATCCTATAAAAATTTTGCAGATACATCTGCCCCTCAGACTCCTTATGATCAGCACAGGGTGAAAATTAATGCAACTTTTATTACCTCAAAGTAACCACTGACATAACTATATTTACAGGTCAAATGTGTACATAGCCTTTAAGATCTCTGCTTGCTGTCTGTGAATAGGAGCCTATTCTGAGCGAATCCTGCAGATGCACACTGTATTCAGTCTAGAAAATCCTCTGTGAGCTAAGCCCAGTAGCAGCACAAATCCCTCCTGTCCTGTTAATACCCTACAATGTATCAGTGTACCAATTGTAACAAATCTTAAGGTGTGAGCTGCAGTATCTCAAAGCGGCTTCTCATCTTCTGGACGCAAGCGGAAACATGGCCGGTCTCTGACAGCAAGCAGAGATGTTGTGAATGGTGAAGGACTGCAAAAACTTTCAAGGCCTGTTAGAAGGTAGCGGAGCTTCTGTGACACATTACTGTACACTGGCTCTTTAAGAAATTACTTAAGGGCAAAATCTGCAAATGGCAACTGGAGACTCGGTCACAATGCAAAGAGCGGCCTCATCCTTCTAGTGGGAGGGGCTGCGCTGTGGGCGTGGTTATCACCTGCCAATCATTGCACTAGATACAGTCTAATGAATCTGTTTTTGTGGTTTCTTTTTCCTCAACTTTTCTCATGGTGGAGCTGGAATAGTCCTGTGATGTTCGCGCTCAGCTCTGCTGCATCTCTATGTAGTGGCGCAGTGTCAGGTTCTGTACGTGAAGCCGGTGACACCGCGTCCTGCGTATTCATTCCTTTATGCTTTTCTCCTCTAAGCTGTAAATTATTCCTGGCGAGCGCCCCCCCTTTCCCCCATAGCTGATGATATATATGTGTCTGTAGGGGGGGCGTCTGATGGAAGCTGTGGTCTACACGCTCCTCATTCGCACCCACAAGTATTATTCTGAGCGTCTTCCCTAGATGGTAGCACGGCGTTTCATGGTGACATGTCCGTCCGTCCATTGTTTATCTGCGACCTCTGATACTTTGTTACATTTTATTTTCTGTTTTTATTAATTTGCCAAATGGAAACTTTGTCACGTCCTACGGCCGAACCTGGAAGAGTAATAAGGTCTGTGTCCTGGGCGGTGTCACCCGGCATCACCATACAAGGAGCGGACCAATGTGGCGTCCTGTGTGGGGGTGACTGGCGAGACCTCCGGACACAGACTCTGTGTCCCTGTAGTTTATATGACTTATTATGATTAAAGAAACGTAGAAGCCGTCGCCCTTCACCTCCAGTTATTTGGTCCTGACAGAAATAAAGTCCTTGTCTGACTCCATGTGTGACTTGTGATTCTGTACAAAGGGGTGAATTCAAGCTAATGTCCGCTGTTATAAGCCATTCCAGACTGAGCCCGCTGACTACAGGACAAGTGGACACAAGCTATTGCCCGCTGTTATCAGCCACAACATGGTAAGCTAGCTAGCGGCTACAACACCTGGGTGATGATATATATAGGATCCTCCTTTACTTTAGGCCCTGTTCACACAGAGCAAGAATGGCGG
Organism: Dendropsophus ebraccatus; assembly: GCF_027789765.1. Classification (NCBI taxonomy): domain Eukaryota; kingdom Metazoa; phylum Chordata; class Amphibia; order Anura; family Hylidae; genus Dendropsophus; species Dendropsophus ebraccatus. The sequence goes on from NC_091461.1 coordinate 98,532,791, forward strand.
AATGCCGCAAGCCTCCGTGTCATAATGACACTCTATGGGAGGTTCACGAGCTGCATCTCTTGGCACTGAAGAATGAACATTCTTCAGCGCCGAGAGATGCAGCGTGTGCGCCTCCCGTAGAGTGTCATTATGTTGCTCTGTGTAAATGGGGCCTTAGGGTGGGTTCACACAATGGATGTATTGGATTCCGCTGTCCGCCGAAAGAATTGACACATCAGTTCTTTCGGCGGAAGGCGGAATCCGCCTGTGCATAGAATGGTGTCTAAGGAGCTGGCGCAGAGGCGCGCTGCTGGGAACAAACGAAGGAATCCGCTGGAACTTATCCGCGTGGATTCCGTAGTGTATACCCACCCTATGATTACACAGGAGACATGTTTTGGTTGTTCAAATCAGAGAAATCCAATAAATTCCTGGAAAATTCTCCCAATTTCACCTGTCCGCCCATTTTTTGGACTGAGTTCTATTTATGAACCAGTATTGAGATACAATTTTTAAAAAAATCTGCCAGTTTTGAGTATCCACTCGAAAATTTGCATAATGTGGGATTTTCACCCAATCCACTATTTGCGCAGTTTAAGGCTATGTTCACACTGGGTAAGAGACCGGCCGGTCTCTGCCCGGATCATCCCGGGCGCATCAGCACGCGCCCGCATCAGAACCTCCCACAGCACACAAGCCGGAGCCGCTTGCTTCATTGTGTGAACTGACAGGGTTTCCTCCAATGAATAGCAGCCGCGGAAAACTGACATGTCAGGTATTTGCGGCGCCACACAGGTTCCCGGCCGGAGCGTATACGATGTGTATACGCTCCGGCCGGGATCCCATAGAGGAATAGGCAATGTTTCACATTGCACAAGGTACTGCTGTTGTTGCCGATGGCAACAACGGCCGTGCTTTTACGTAGTGTGAACATAGCCTAAAAATTTTTTTGCACAAACGTATAGGCCTACATCTGGTCAGAAACAGGCCAATTTTTTTGCACGATATGTGATCATTCTGTGAATATTCGATTTTTATCCACAAATTTAGGATTTTTTGTTAAATTGGTCTAATTCGGCTTGGTAATAAACAAATACTTTGTTGAAAAATCGCACGTTTTAGACTTAATGGTAAATGTCCCCCATAATATTCAGTCAGTATCGGCTAATTTTTAGATTGGAACCGACTGAGGAAAAGCAGTCTCAACTCCTACTAAGCACCAGATACTGTGTGAGCTGCGGCTGACTGACATAAATGACCCACAGCTAGGATCTCACAAATCAGCAGGCCTACCCCCATCATCCTCACAGATCAGCAGGCCCACCCCCATCATCCTCACAGATCAGCAGGCCTACCCCCATTATCCTCACAAATCAGAAGGCCTACCCCCATCATCCTCACAGATCAGCAGGCCTACCCCCATCATCCTCACAGATCAGCAGGCCCACCCCCATCATCCTCACAGATCAGCAGGCCTACCCCCATTATCCTCACAAATCAGAAGGCCTACCCCCATCATCCTCACAGATCAGCAGGCCCACCCCCATCATCCTCACAGATCAGCAGGAATACCCCCATCATCCTCACAGATCAGCAGGCCTACCCCCATCATCCTCACAGATCATCAGGCCTACCCCCATCATCCTCACAGATCATCAGGCCTACCCCCATCATCCTCACAGATCAGCAGGCCTACCCCCATCATCCTCACAGATCATCAGGCCTACCCCCATCATCCTCACAGATCAGCAGGCCTAACCCCATCATCCTCACAGATCAGCAGGCCTACCCCCTTAAACCTCACAGATCAGCAGGAATACCCCCATCATCCTCACAGATCAGCAGGAATACCCCCATCATCCTCACAGATCAGCAGGCCTACCCCCTTAAACCTCACAGATCAGCAGGAATACCCCCATCATCCTCACAGATCAGCAGGCCTACCCCCATCATCCTCACAGATCAGCAGGAATACCCCCATCATCCTCACAGATCAGCAGGAATACCCCCATCATCCTCACAGATCAGCAGGCCTACCCCCTTAAACCTCACAGATCAGCAGGAATAGCCCCATCATCCTCACAGATCAGCAGGAATACCCCCATCATCCTCACAGATCAGCAGGCCTACCCCCATCATCACAGATCAGCAGGCCTACCCCCATCATCCTCACAGATCAGCAGGCCTACCCCATCATCCTCACAGATCAGCAGAAATACTCACATCATCTACACAGCAAATCCTTTATGGCGCTATACAAAGCTTCATCACTCCAAAACCAAGTTCTGCACTTTTCCTATTTCCTTGCCAAGATCTCTGCTTTCTGTCACTGAATAAGAACGTTCTTATCTTGGTTGCAGCTGAGAAGTGGCTACAATTGTATCTCATCTAGACTGTGAGCCAAACATATGGGCAGCTGCACTAATGCTCGTAACCACTCATGGCGGCGCGCATATCCACCCGTGCCATAGACACCATTCCATAGCTGGGCGGTTTCTGCGCTGAAAGAACTGTCATTCTTTTGGCGGACGGGGAAATTCGCCCACCCATAAAATTGAGTCTATGGGACGGGCAGAGATGCCCGCTGCTGTGAGTGGGTACGAACAACAGAATCCGTCGGACATTATCTGCACGGATTCCGTAGTGTGAACCCACCCTGATTGTGTATCACTGTGGATGGAGCATGGCGGAATCCGCCCACCCATAAAATGGGGTCTATGGCACGGGCGGAGGGAGATATGGGCAAATAATGGAATCAAAGGTGGGTTATCGGCCCAGATTCCGCAGTTTGAACGCACCCTTAAAGGAGAAGTCCGGTGACATTTTTTATTAAAGTTTTGTATTGCCCCCCCAAATCACCAATATACACTTATTATGGGGAATGCACATAAAGTGTTTTTTTGCCTGCACTTACTACTGCATCAAGGCTTCACTTCCTGGATAACATGGTGATTTCACGACCCGACTCCCAGAGCTGCGTGGGCTGTGGCTGCTGGAGAGGATGATGGCAGGGGGACACTGAGGGACACAGGGCACTGGAGGGACACTGAGCATCCCTCTGCCATCATCCTCTCCAGCAGCCACAGCCCGTACAGCTCTGAGAGTTGGGACATGACATCACCATTTTATCCAGGAAGTGAAGCCTTGATGTAGTAGTAAGTGCAGGGAAAAAGCACTTTATAAGCATTTCCCGTAATAAGTGTATATTGGTGATTTGTATAACTTTTAGGAGGGAATACAATACTTTAATAAAAAAATTTCTCCGGACTTCTCCTTTAAGGTAGTCCCTGAATATAAACTACAATGTTCTCATTCACTGAAAGCAAGCAGAGAATTTAAGCTTGTATTATATGGCTTGACTCACGTTGTAAGCAAGCTCTTCTAGATCGTCACTCACTTACTGGGCCTATTAGATTCCTCAATAATTGTGCGACCGGGGCTGCGGGAACATTGCTAGCGATGTTCGTGCAGCCCTCTCCTTTAATCAGCCGTTGGCCACGCTATTGTGCAGAGAAATGCACGGCCAACAGAATTTTTAAACATGTTGAATGACTGTTGCTCACTCATCAGCTGATCTCTGGCTTTTTTAGACAGAGAGATATCCGCCTGATTTGGCAGACAATCGCTCAATGTAATAGGACCCTTACAAATGATTGGATATTAAAGATGGTCATACACTCTCAGTAAGACAGTCATCTCTCCCGTCCTTCCCATATACATTCCTCTGTTCTCTTTGGGGAGGGGTAAGCCAGGTTGCTCAGGCAGCAGCTTATCTCTCTGAGAACAATCCACCTGTCAGGAGAGCCCCATCCACTTTTAACTGATGACCCAAAAGTGTATGGGAACCTTAAGTTGCTAAGGACCCCAGATGTGAGAGATGTCCCACAGAGAACCAGTGGCGGTTGTCACAGACTTATGACGCCATTACTGCAGCACAGTTTCTGCGTCCGATTTGTGGAGCAGAAATGCAACTCTTTACACTTCTTTTTTGCGATTTGCTAACAAAGACATGAAGCAAACCTCTCCCACTTTGAAAAGGGTGCAGTGCTCCACAGCATGGATAAGGTAAGGTCACAGATGGCTTATAATCTGTCCGCTAGATTGCCATACTCTTAGTATTGGATCCACCGCTACCAGGTGACTAGAAACCTCGATCTGTGGGTTACCACTGGTACTGATAGGGTAGATGTGTATCCCAAAGTGGTTAAGGAGAAATCCTGTACTGGTTACTACTACACTTTATGGCCCTGAACCAGCACTCCCATTAAAGGGGTACTCCGGCGTTCATAAAAAAAAAAATCAATCATAAACATAGTTTTGACATTTACCATCCCTCCGGAGTCTGTCTACATTTTAATTTCCCGCTGTTTGCAGATTCCTGAAGTTCCAGTTGGTGGCTTCATGTTTTCTTCACTTCCTGGTTTGGGCTTTCCCATGATGCACTTTGTCTCCTGTGATGTCTAACTGACTATGTAAAACTCTTAGATGGCTTACATCTTGTTCAGCAATCAGAGCTGAGCAACCTGTGTCATCTGACAAAGGGAGGCTGGCTTAACAGGGCTTAGACCTGCCTACTTGACGATGTTATTGTCACTGCTACAGAGCAGCCTGGGGAAAACAGTCATTAGGTAAGAATGAGTTACTTTACTTCCTGGTGGGGGATTGCGGGGGAAAAGATAGGGAAGGGGGGGAAGTTATATAACTTTATAATGTGTTCCAAGTACTGGGAAAAAGCTTTTCGCTGAAGTACCCCTTTAAGTACAAACTGGAATGATAAAAGGAAGAAATATGAAATGTAAGGCTGCAATGATCTAAGGACAAGAGACGACATACACATCCAGAAGGATTTACTTTCATTGAGGTCCGCTCTGCGGCAGATCTAGTACATAGCCAGGATTCACTTCAATCAGGATCAGCGCAGTGACAGACAATGTCGACATCCAGAAGAATATGCTCCTATCTGGGTCCGCAGGAATCTGCTCACAATATAATATAATAGCACAGTGTCCAGACACATATATGACATCACCAGCAACACTTTGCTAAATGCTAACAGGGCTCCGAAACCACAGTGTAATTTCCTCATGTCCATTCCCTTCAACCAATTCTCACTGACCTTTAACCTGATCCCCCCCATATATATATATATATATATATATATATATATATATATATATATATGCCTCCGCATCTCTGCCGTCGTTCAGTAATCAGTATAACCATTGCTCATAAAGGCAGCTACATCAATCGGCATCAGTGGTCTGCAAATCTTAATTTTTTCCAATACATTCCAATATGGCGGCCACCACAGCTCATTGAGTTTTCCAAGGTGTTTCTACAGCAAATTTGTCCAGTGATAAAATGATGTGTCTTGATGCAGTGTCCATGCTGTGTTGGTCAGTGTGCGCTGTAGGGATCCTATGCCACCCATGATCGCTTGTGCCATTCTGCCCCCCCCCCCCCCCACTAACCCTTGGTCCTCTCTCAGGGAGGCAGATTCGTCACAAGTGTCCTCACTCTGCGGAAGGCTGAAGCTGGGCCGGGGCTGCCAGTTGGTCTCTGTACTTTGGGGGGTAAGGGGACAAGCGGCTTAGTCACAGGGGTCACTGGTGCTCTGAGAACGGTCCCATAATTGAGAGAAGCTGTTCTATCACGTGTGATGTGTGCAGCCTGCTCCGGACTCTGATCACACACAGGAGAGTGGCCCCTGGATTTCCTTTCTGGACCCCGGTTACACAGAGGAGAGTGGACCCTGGATCCCCGCTCATGGGGTATAGGTCTGTGAGCTGCACTTTCTCCTGGCTCCTCTGGACCCATCACTGGGGATGCAGCAGCACAGGATGGGGTCTGGGGCCCCGTGAAGCTATGTCTTGCTACTCTCCCCTCAGGACTCTTCAGTTTTGCATCTGGGGGGCATGGAGTCATGGGGGGAGCAAGCTGCTCAGGGCAAATAGATGTTGTACAGGACAATCTAGAGTCGCCATCTTCTCTTCGTCTTCCAAGATCCAACAACCTGGAGCAGAGAGAAGGACCAACAAAGGTCACAAGAAGAAGTAAAAATAAAATTTACAAAGACCGAGGTGGGGAAGACCTCACTATACCTCAGGGGGGTTGGATTTCTGGATGACGCAATCTTGGAGGTCAGTACAGATGTTGCTGGTAACTGATCGAGCTGCAGGTCTCTCTCCAGGACTCTCCTTTCCTCCTTGAGCTCTAAAACAGATAAAACAGGAGTAATAAGGATGTTACCCTTCAGTCAGCTCCAGAGCTGCAAGCACAATTTAGCTGCCTGCCAGGACTAACAGGAACACAGCAGAATTGTGAGTGCAGCTCTGGAGGTGACCACATTACAGTTACTGGGTCACTGTCTCCGGCAGACACTTGTGGTAACGCTATAGTGTTATTACATGGTGTCACCTGTGAGAGATGGCTCCGTCTGGAGCATCTGTAGTTCCTCTAAATACTGACGCTCCTCCTCCAGACGTTGCTGTAAAGACAGATCCGGTCAGTAAGGTAGCAGCTAAAAAATTACAATAATTCAGGTTTCATTTAGTGCAGGAGATGTGGATAGATATCATTGTCACTGGGGTAGATACAGAGAAAAAAGTTCAACAATACAACCTCCAGGGGGCGACATTATCTTAGGAAAAACTGTTAAATCAACAGCAAACAAAGTGAGATCAGCAGTCAGGCATGGGTCAGACCTTATGGTTGTAGTCAGTGTAGCAGTCACACATTTACCACCAATCCTAAGCATCAATGAGCGTTGGTGGGAAAATCCCCATAAACCTTATGTGGCTTCAACTCAGGGGAACATGATGGGGCAGAAACACCAGGGGTGTGGGGCAGAGACACCAGGGGTGCGGGGCAGAGACACCTGGGATGCGGGGCAGAGACACCTGGGGTGCGGGGCAGAGACACCTGGGATGCGGGGCAGAGACACCTGGGGTGCGGGGCAGAGACACCTGGGGTGCGGGGCAGAGACACCTGGGGTGCGGGGCAGAGACACCTGGGGTGCGGGGCAGAGACACCAGGGGTGCGGGGCAGAGACACCAGGGGTGCGGGGCAGAGACACCAGGGGTGCGGGGCAGAGACACCTGGGGTGCGGGGCAGAGACACCAGGGGTGCGGGGCAGAGACACCAGGGGTGCGGGGCAGAGACACCAGGGGTGCGGGGCAGAGACAACAGGGGTGCGGGGCAGAGACACCTGGGATGCGGGGCAGAGACACCTGGGGTGCGGGGCAGAGACACCAGGGGTGCGGGGCAGAGACACCTGGGGTGCGGGGCAGAGACACCAGGGGTGCGGGGCAGAGACATCAGTGGTGGTCAGTACCTGTAGGATTTTTATGTCTTTCTCCAGAGTTCGACATTCATCCTCCAGTAAAAATCTGCAAAATAAAAGAAAGAAAGAATGAGTCCTGCCCACTTCTCTCCTCTCTGCCCCACCCACTGCGCCACCTTCTCTGCCACTCACACTGTGCCCCATATCCTATATTACCTTCTTTCCTCTCTGCCCCACACACTGTGCCGCCCTCCTCTCTTCTTTCCCCCCACCCTGTGCCCCCTTCTCTGGTCCCCACCCTGTACCCCCTTCTCTACTCTCTGCCCCCCCCCAGTCTCCTCTCTGCCCACCCAAACTGTGCCCTCTTTTATACTCTCTGCCCCCCCACACTGTGCCACCTTTCTTTCATCTATGCCCCCACACTGTACTCCAATTTAAGATACGGGGGAGCTCACCAAGAATACAGAAAAAGAATATTAAATAAGGGTGTCCAAAAGAGACAACCTTATGAAAATAAGCAAGAAAAAGCTGGACACTATAATACAGCGCACACCACTATATCCAAAAAATCCAAAGTTTATTAGGACAAACACAGAAACACCACAACAAAACAGCAATAGAATCAATTAAAAAACCACATAGGTATATGGAAAACTAAGCAGGAGGACAATATACTCTCCTACTTTACCAGGGAATCAAACATGTTAGTAATGCTCCACATGATCAGATGTAAATCTCATAAAGTGCATAAAAATACAATGGCTGGCAAGATACAAAAAAGAATCTATGAATACAGAATAATATACCATATAAAGAGTGCAAAGTGCTATAGTGCAAACATGCAAATAAGTCATTGAATCATTGTAAACACCTATATGAACCTCTAATAAAACATAACAAGAAATGCCCAACCAAATATGCCACATTGAGTGAATTGCGTGTCACAGGAATTATACCGTATTTCCTACAGTCAGTATGTAAGATGCAAATGCCATCAAATGTCACATGGCGTATATCATGTGACCGCATGCGTTCCACGCTGCGTGTCACAGGAATTATACCGCATTTCCTACAGTCAGTATGTAAGATGCAAATGCCATCAAATGTCACATGGCGTATATCATGTGACCGCATGCGTTCCACGCTGCGTGTCACAGAGATTATACCGTGTTACCTATGATCAATTACAAAGGATAATGATACATTTCTTTATCAAAGTTACATCCAAACGCACATAACATGATATAATGCAACATAGTGTGGTATAAACACAATACAACATCACAAATATCAGCGCAATATCACTGCAATTCTGTATCCATTCTGCATTAGACTCAGCATATCCAATTATAAGCGCATGTATAGCCACTCTATATGTCAAACAACAGTATATCTCGGCACATCTGCATTCCCAGAAACAGGACGCATAGTATAACATATATCGGCGCATATCGGTATATATCGGCGCAATATCGGCGCGTCTGCAGTCCAAGAGTATAAAGCGCATAGTATAACATATATCGGCGCATATCGGTATATATCGGTGCAATATCGGCGCGTCTGCAGTCCAAGAGTATAAAGCGCATAGTATAACGTATAGTATGTAGAGTCAGGACCTCGGCGCATATCCACGACCCAAAGTACAGAGTCTAAAATATGAAATACATGGTATAACGTAAGGAATATAAGGTAAAGATCTCGGCACATGTCCATAATTTACAGTGTGGTAAAATATCAATGTCAGCGCCCTACCCAACATACAATGGTATCGGCGCCTCCTATCTGGTGGATAATTACACCCTGTGACCCATCAGGGTATATGAAATGGCCACATATCAGCAATACCTAAGCTGCATAGTTATTATATCCCAAAGTCCATAGAAATATGCGAGTCTAATAAGCATACACCTGATAATGGATCCCTTAATGAAGGTATGTCAATCCAATGAACCTATGTATCTGAATGAGTCATATAATGGGTCAATGTGACAAGTTAAAGGTCAATAGATCACATAGTCCTAAATGCAATATTTTCATCATTGTCCATAATTTATTACGACTACGCAAAAACACTTAAATCACATAAATTTAAATAAATACACCCCATTACGTCTCGCGACTTATTATTAGCAGATCCACCGATAGAACATGTCACTGCAGATACATGTACATTACAGTCCCCCACACTGTACTCTTCTCCCCTCCTTGCCCCCTACACTGTGCCACCCTTCTCTCCTCTGTGCTCCCCCACACTGTGCTCCCTTCTCTCCTCTGTGCTCCCCCACACTGTGCTCCCTTCTCTCCTCTGTGCTCCCCCACACTGTGCCACCCTTCTCTCCTCTGTGCTCCCCCACACTGTGCTCCCTTCTCTCCTGTGCTCCCCTACACTGTGCTCCCTTCTCTCCTCTGTGCTCCCCTACACTGTGCCACCCTTCTCTCCTCTGTGCTCCCCCACACTGTGCTCCCTTCTCTCCTCTGTGCTCCCCCACACTGTGCTCCCTTCTCTCCTCTGTGCTCCCCTACACTGTGCCACCCTTCTCTCCTCTGTGCTCCCCCACACTGTGCTCCCTTCTCTCCTCTGTGCTCCCCCACACTGTGCTCCCTTCTCTCCTCTGTGCTCCCCCACACTGTGCCACCCTTCTCTCCTCTGTGCTCCCCCACACTGTGCTCCCTTCTCTTCTCTCTGCCCTAATGCCCTCCTCGTCTTCTCTCTGCCCCCTACCCTGTGCCCCCTCCTCTCCTCTCTGCCCCCCCCACACCGTGCCCCCTTTTCTCCCCTCCCACACTGTTCTTTACTCTCTGCCCCTGACACTGTGCCCCCTACTCTCATCTCTGCCTCTCACACTGTGCCCCCTACTCTCATCTCTGCCTCTCACACTGTGCCCCCTACTCTCATCTCTGCCTCTCACACTGTGCCCTCTAATCTCCTCTCTGCCTCTAACACTGTGCCCCCTTCTGTCCCCTCTGCCCCTCACTATGTGTGCCCTTCTATCCTCTCTGCCCCTCACACTGTGCCCCCCTTCTCTCTGCCTCTCACACTGTGCCCCCTTCTGTCCTCTCTGCCCCCTTCTGTCCTCTCTGCCCCTCACTATGTGTACCCTTCTATCCTCTCTGCCCCTCACACTGTGCCCCCTTCTATCCTCTCTGCCTCTCACTCTGTGCCCCCTTCTGTCCTCTCTGCCCCCTTCTGTCCTCTCTGCCCCTCACTATGTGTACCCTTCTATCCTCTCTGCCCCTCACACTGTGCCCCCCTTCTCTCTGCCTCTCACACTGTGCCCCCTTCTGTCCTCTCTGCCCCCTTCTGTCCTCTCTGCCCCTCACTATGTGTACCCTTCTATGCTCTCTGCCCCTCACACTGTGCCCCCTTCAATCCACTCTGCCCCTCACACTGTGCCTCCCTCCTCTCTGCCTCTCACACTGTGCCCCCTTCTGTCCTCTCTGCCCCTTCTCTTCTCTCTGCCCGTCACACTGTGCCCCCTACTTTCCTCTCTGCCCTCTCTTCCTCTGTTGCTTGGCTCCAATGTTTCAGTGTGGGATCCTCTGGCTATCACTCTGTACCATCACTAGGGGGCTCCACTCTCACACACATCTTTCTAAGAACTGGGTATAATGGGTCAGGGGCCGGCTACAATATATTGCTGCAGATAGTTACCAGACTTTTACCCCATGATGGGGGAGACCTGGGTCTCATTGCCCCTCCTGCCCCCCTGCATGTCCACACACAGTATATCTATGATGCTTAGGCGGCAAAATCACCTCCTCGCTCTCAGCACCGTCCATAGATTCTTGGAAAGCCACAGCCGCTTGGCTCTTCTCATCAGTTGGACAAAGCCAAAAAGTGAGCAGCTACAGCAGAACCAGATGTGGCGGCGGTGGCGAGTCCCAGCGGGCGCCCTTGGCCCTGTTTCCCTGCATCAGCACTTTCCCAAACAAACAGCAAACAATGACCGTCCTGCAGAAGCCATCAGCCCGGGGAGGAAGGGGGGGGGGGGGGGGGGGGTTAGGGTCTGTGGCTTATTGCTAAGCAGATCCAGATGTTAGCGAACATGTTACAGTGTGGATATAGGTATATGGCCCAGTCCCAGTATTACCCTGTGTGTAGCAGAGGTATTACCTGCCCACCTGGACCTCTCAGCACATCAGGCTGCAGCACAGGGGGTAGCAGAAGTATTACCTGCCCACCTGGACCTCTCAGCACATTAGGCTGTAGCACGGGGGGGTGGCAGAGGTATTACCTGGCCACCTGGACCTCTCAGTGCATCAGGCTGTAGCATGGGGGGGGGGGTAGCAGAGGTATTATATTACCTGCCCACCTGGACCCCTCAGCAAATCAGGCGGTAGCATATGGGGAGAGAGAGGTTAGCAGAGGTTTTATATTACCTGCCCACCTGGACCTCTCAGCACAATGGATGCCGCATGAGGGGGGGGGGGTGTTAGCAGAGGTATTACCTGCCCACCTGGACCTCTCAGCACATCGGATGCAGCAAGGAGGGGTAGCAGAGGTATTACCTGCCCACCTGGACCTCTCAGCACATCGGATGCAGCAAGGAGGGGTAGCAGAGGTTTTACCTGCCCATCTGGACCTCTCAGCACATCGGATGCAGCAAGGAGGGGTAACAGAGGTATTACCTGCCCACCTGGACCTCTCAGCACATCAGGCTGCAGCACAGGGGGGTAACAGAGGTATTATATTACCTGCCCACCTTACCTGGACCTCTCAGCACATCAGGCTGCAGCACAGGGGAGTAGCAGAGGTATTATATTACCTGCCCACCTTACCTGGAACTCTCAGCACATCAGGCTGCAACACAGGGGGGTAGCAGAGGTATTACCTGCCCACCTGGACCTCTCAGCACATCAGGCTGCAGCACAAGGGGGGGTAGCAGAGGTATTACCTGCCCACCTGGACCTCTCAGCACATCAGGCTGCAGCACAAGGGGGGGGGGGGTAGCGGAGGTATTACCTGCCCACCTGGACCTCTCAGCACATCAGGATGCAGCACAAGGGGGGGTAGCAGAGGTATTACCTGCCCACCTGGACCTCTCAGCACATCAGGCTGCAGCACAAGGGGGGGGGGGGGTAGCAGAGGTATTACCTGCCCACCTGGACCTCTCAGCACATCAGGCTACATTACAGGGGGGTAGCAGAGGTATTACCTGCCCACCTGAACCTCTCAGCACATCAGGCTGCATTACAGGGGGGTAGCAGAGGTATTACCTGCCCACCTGACCTGGACCTCTCAACACATCGGGCTGCAGCACAGACAATGGATATGTATATAACAAGTGTGCATCCACTACTATCCCTATCAGTCATCATGGAGTAATACTGAGGATGGTGGTACTCACCGGAGGTGACAGATGACGTCATCAATGTGAGATATCTGCAGCTTGTCCCTCAGCTCCTCCAGGTCATCCTCTATACTGGAGCCAGTGGAGAGAGAGGAGAAGGGCCTGCAGGGAGAACAAGGAAGATAAGCTCTGGAGACATGGAAGGTTACACAATGGTGAGTTTTGCAGTTCTGCAATAGCACCACCATGTTCCCAGAACCAATTACATTATCGGTTATTATCCTCCAAGTTCCTGGGATCCCTCACATTCCCAGATCTCTTATATTCTTAGGATCCCTCACATTTCAAGATCTTCCATGTTCCTGGGATCCACCAGGATGTTACCAGGATCCTTTAAATTCCCAGATCTCTTATATCCCCAGGATAAGAGATGATCAAACAGCGGAAAATCTTCGGTTTTATACAACTCGAACCTTGTTGAACCTTCCCCTTTTGATTCCCGATGCCTTCCCGTTCTGTGGGGAAGTAGGAGACAGCCCGGGTACCACCTGGTATTCCGGGATACAGCCTATTACCTAGGCTGAATACCAGGCGGTACCCGGGCTGTCTCCTCCTTCCCCACGGACCTGGAATCAAATGCGGAAGGTTCGACAAGGTGTTGTATAGAACCTAACATTTTCCACTGTTAATCATCTCTACCCAGGATCCATTACGCCCACAGGATCCCTCACATTGTAAATCTCTTATCTGCCCAGGATCCATTATGCTCACAGGATCCCTCACATTCCAGAATCTCTTATATCACCAGGATCCCTCACATACCAGGATCTCTTAAGTCACCAGGATCCATTATGTCCACAGGATCCTTCACATATCTTGATCTCTTATGGTCCTGGATCCTATACATTCCAGGATCTCTTATGTCCCAGGGATCCTTCCCAATCCCGGATCTCTTATGCTTAAGGAACATATGTTCTTGTTGCTGGTCTCCTCCATACTCACCTATCAGCAGTAGCTCTGTTCCCTGATGTCGGGCGACTCCCCCCACTTGCCCTCGACCTTGCCCTGCTCTCCGGCGGTCTCATCCCCATCACAAAGCTGACTACTCGTGGGTTGTACTTCGCCACCGCCTGCTCCTCATCTCTGCCACAAAAACACAAACATGATCACAGGATCTGGAAACAATATTTACATGTGCTCAATATATGTACAGAGAGCGGTGATATGTTATATGTACAGAGAGGGGTGATATGTTCTATGTACAGAGAGCAGTGGTATGTTATATGTACAGAGAGCGGTGATATGTTATATGTACAGTGAGCGGTGATATGGTATATGTACAGTGAGTGGTGATATGGTATATGTACAGAGAGTGGTGATATGGTATATGTACAGAGAGTGGTGATATGTTATATGTACAGAGAGCGGTGATATGTTATATGTACAGTGAGCGGTAATATGGTATATGTACAGAGAGAGGTGATATGTTATATGTACAGAGAGAGGTGATATTTTATATGTACAGAGAGGGGTGATATGTTATATGTACAGAGAGCAGTGATATGTTATATGTACAGTAAGCGGTGATATGTTATATGTACAGTAAGCGGTGATATGTTATATGTACAGAGAGCGGTGATATGTTATATGTACAGAGAGCAGTGATATATTATATGTACAGAGAGGGGTGATATATTCTATGTACAGAGAGAGGTGATATGTTATATGTACAGAGAGGGGTGATATGTTATATGTACAGAGAGCAGTGATATGTTATATGTACAGTTAGCGGTGATATGTTATATGTACAGAGAGCGGTGATATGTTATATGTACAGAGAGAGGTGATATGTTATATGTACAGAGAGCAGTGATATGTTATATGTACAGAGAGCAGTGATATGTTATATGTACAGAGAGCGGGGACATGTTATATGTACAGAGAGCGGTAATATGTTATATGTACAGAGAGGGGTGATATGTTATATGTACAGAGAGCGGTGATATGTTATATGTACAGAGAGCGGTGATATGTTATATGTACAGAGAGCAGTGATATGTTATATGTACAGAGAGCGGTGATATGTTATATGTACAGAGAGCGGTGATATGTTATATGTACAGAGAGCAGTGATATGTTATATGTACAGAGAGCGGTGATATGTTATATGTACAGAGAGTGGTGATATTTTATATGTACAGAGAGCGGGGACATGTTATATGTACAGAGAGCGGTAATATGTTATATGTACAGAGAGCGGTAATATGTTATATGTACAGAGAGCGGTGATATGTTATATGTACAGAGAGCAGTGATTTGTTATATGTACAGAGAGCGGTGATAGGTTATATGTACAGAGAGCAGATGTTATATGTACAGAGAGCAGTGGTATGTTATATGTACAGAGAGCGGTTATTATGTTCTATGTACAGCGAGCGGTGATAGGTTATATGTACAGAGAGCGGTGATATGTTATATGTACAGAGAGCAGTGATATATTATATGTACAGAGAGGGGTGATATGTTATATGTACAGAGAGCAGATATTATATGTACAGAGAGCAGTGGTATGTTATATGTACAGAGAGCGGTGATATGTTATATGTACAGACAGCGGTGAGCGGTGATATATTATTTGTACAGAGAGCGGTGATATCTTCTATATGTTATATGTACAGACAGCAGTGATATGTAATATGAACAGAGAATGGTGATATGTTATGTGTACAGAGAGCAGTGATATGTTATATGTACAGAGAGCGGTGATATGTTATTTGTACAGAGAGCGGTGATATCTTCTATATGTACTATGTATAGAGATTAGCAATACATTGTGATATGTTACATTTAGAGCCAGTGACTTGCACAGTTAATAAATCCCTTGATATAATCAGCTATAAGGAGGATAAGGGGATCAGACTTTGTCGCCTCCACTGATCACTTACACGTAAGATGCTTTGCTCACAGATTATCCCTTAGTTATAATGTTATTACCTCTCTGTGTCCCCTGCCGCTCTCGGCAGTCACTTGTCAGAACACCCTGAATATCAAGAGAATCCAGAGACCAGTAACATGCAAGACCCCCGTGATGTGGATGTAACATGCAGGACCCCCCGTGATATGTATGTATCATGCAGGACCCGTGATGTGGATGTAACATGCAAGACCCCCGTGATGTGGATGTAACATGCAAGACCCCTGTGATGTGTAAATACCATGCAGGGCATGTGTGATGAGGATGTAACATGCCAGACCCCCGTGATGTGGATGTAACATGCAGGACCCCCCGTGATGTGGATGTAACATGCAGGACCCCCGTGATATGTATGTATCATGTAGGACCCCTGTGATGTGGATGTAACATCCAGGACCCCCGTGATGTGGATGTAACATGCAGGACCACTGTGATGTGGATGTAACATGCAGGACCCCCGTGATATGGATGTATCATGCAGGACCCCCCCGTGATATGTATGTATCATGCAGGACCCCTGTGATGTGGATGTAACATTAAGGTCCCCCGTGATGTGGATGTAACATGCAGGACAGGACTATTGTTCCATGGATGTACAAGAAGGATACCAGAGATGTGGATGTAAGGTGCAGGACCCCCCTGATGTGGATGTAACATGCAGGACCCCTAAGATGTGAATGTAACATGCAAGACCCCTGTGATATGTATGTATCATGCAGGACCCCTGTGATGTGGATGTAACATTAAGGACCCCCATGATGTGGATGTAACATGCAGGACTATTGTCATATGGATGTACAAGAAGAATGCCAGAGATGTGGATGTAAGGTGCAGGACCCCCCTGATGTGGATGTAACATGCAGGACCCCTAAGATGTGAATGTAACATGCAAGACCCCTGTGATATGTATGTATCATGCAGGACCCCTGTGATGTGGATGTAACATTAAGGACCCCCATGATGTGGATGTAACATGCAGGACTATTGTCATATGGATGTACAAGAAGAATGCCAGAGATGTGGATGTAAGGTGCAGGACCCCCCTGATGTGGATGTAACATGCAGGACTCCTGTCATTTGAATGAAACATGCAGGACCCCTGTGATATGGATGTAACACGAAGGACCCCTGTGATTTGGATGAAACATGCAGGGCTCCCATGATGTGGATGTAATATGTTGGACGCCCCATGATGTTAACATTATACAGGATAGAGATGAGTGAACCTGAGCGATCAGCATTTGAATCCTGCTGCCTGGAGAAGATGGATACAACCTGAGACTACCTGGAAAGCATGAATACAGCCTATGTCTCTGGAGACCTCTATGCACTTCTAGGTGGGCACATTTCTTTGTCCCTCATCTCTCTGCAGTCCGCTATACTATAACTTTCTGGGGTCCTCTATACTCTTCTAGGGGGCACTTTTGTGGGGGGGAGCACCTCTCCCTGGGGTCCTTTAGGCAGTCCAGAAGGGCACAGCTCTCCAGGGTCCTTTACACTTTTCTGGGGGGGGGGGCACGTCTTTCTGGGGTCCTCCATTCTATATCTCTCTGGGATTGTCTATACTCTTCTGGGGGCACATTTTTCTAGTGGTCCTCTATTCCTCTATACTCTTCTGGGGGGGCCTATCCCTATAGGGGCCTCTCTACACTTCTGGGGTGATACATCTCTCCGGGTTCCTCCATAATTTTCTACGGGGTACGTCTCTCTGGGGTCCCCTCCACACTTCTGGGGAGCACTTTATATTAGGGGTCCTCTATATACTTCTGAGTGGCGCACCTCTGGGGGTCACTGTACACTTCTTTTTTTTCTCTTTTTTTTTTACTTATTTTAATAAAGTTTGTACATTACATAAAAGATTAATGTATCTCTAAATGAATAAACATCCATAAAATAAAAAAATGTACAATGTTTCATATATCACTTGCTGGCGCCACACAGACGATATGACATAAATCTTTAAAAACACCCTTTGATAATGCATCCATTGTTCCTTATCTAGGATGTCAAACAAACTTATTTTCGAGTCATAAGGCACTGCTATTCCTACAACTTCCTTCAGGATAGCTAACACCTCCTCCCACAGCTATGCACTTTGGAGGGGCACATCTCTCTGGGGGTCCGCTACACACTTCGGAGGGGCACATCTCTCTGGGGGTCCTCTACACCCTTCGGAGGGGCACATCTCTTTGGGGGTCCGCTACACCCTTCGGAGGGGCACAGCTCTCTGGGGGTCCTCTATGTACCTCTGGGGGTCCAGCATGCCACATCTTGAGAGCAGGGGTCTCTATTGTTCTGATCACCCCCACAATGGGCTCAGTTTATAGATTTACAGCTTCTCCTTTCTCACAGTGACAATGGACATTGGGAGGGGGGGGGGTGGCGCTTTGCAGCCTCGTCTAGTTGCATTTCAATGAGGATTGTCAGGACGTATCTTAGAAGGACAACAGATCCCAAAGGCTTCCTGAGCGATGATCCTAAGTGGCACTCGTATAGGTGATGGAGGGGGTGGTAATGGGACATTTATTATTTCGTATCATCTGTAACATTGTGACGTCTCCACCTCCAGTAACAAAGAACGTGCAAGGCGGGTGGGTTGGGGATGACGCCATCAGCCAGCTGTAAAGTCAGTGACAATGGGGCGAGGGGCAGAGGGGTCATAACCCCTGCAGTGTATGGGGCCTGGAACTGGGCGACTGTTCGCACCGTATCGCATGCCTGACGCCTTGCTCTGGTTGCTATGAAATAACCAGTTAGCAGACAATTGTATTGGAAGTGGGTGGGGCTTACAAGCGACGGACGCAGCGAAGAGTCCACAGGTGGAGGAGATTCTCTGCTGAGTAGATGGGTTGTTCTGGAGACGGACTATGTTAAGTGCGCACGGTTCTAGTCCTCGCCCTGTTACTAGGAGCCTGCAGAGGAAGCCATGTGTGACCCTAAAGACATGAGACTCCCCCTGACTATACAGGAGATGTATTGGGACACTATAATGTGTGCCCCCCCCATCTATACTGTTCATGCCTTCTACCATATGCTATGTATATATTACTGAGGCCATCTCAGACTGTGGGGCACAGGTGTGACTGCTCCCCTGGTGTGAACCCCTTTACAACCCTCGCTACAGGAGAGAAGGGCTCACCATCATATGGTTATCACCGCTATATACAGGCCTATAGTCGGGTCCTAGGTGAAGGAGCCACCCACATACTCACAGTCCCTGGTGCCGAGCCTTCATCCTCACACTGAGGAGCAGCATCCGGATCTCCTGCGTCACCATGTCCTTTATCACCGGGGGGTCGGCCAGGATGGAGCAGCTGGAGGGGGGGCTCTGGATGATGGACGGACAGGTGGACCGGATATCTCGCCACAGGTCCAGGAGAACCGCAATCTGCACAGACACAGAGCACCACAAGAAGAGTGAAGAGCGAAATACCGGGTACAACGTCATCATATATGGTACACCTGGGAGATATACAAGGCCTGTGACCACCCCAGGTACAATGGGATCAAACAGTGTACACCCAGGAGCTATAAAAAGGCCCCTGACCCCCCCGAATGTAAAGTGATCATATAGAGTACACCTGGGGGCCACAGAAGGCCCCTAACCATCCCAGATAATGTAAGCACATAGGATACACTTAGGGGGCTATGAGGGTCTATGGGTTTCCTGAGAAAGAAGAGGTTGGGTCTATGAGAGGTCTGGAAGGAGAAGGGGGTCCTGAGCTAGAAGAGGCCAGGTCTATGAGTGTTACCATGTCAGATAGGCCTGGCTCCGCTCTTGGTGTCTACAATCAGTATCACTTCTCTGTTACACTGTGCTGCACATATGCTGTACAGGCAAGCTCAGTAATTGCCATGCTGGTGGTTGTAGTCCTCCCATCTGCTGTCAGCCAGGATAATAGATACTATAGCCCAAACCTTGGAGAAAAACGTAAAGTAAAGACCCCATACAATGTTGATGAAACCTGAGGATAAAGGACGAGTTCAACCATCCTATATACCAGCAGACACTGTACAGGAGCGGACACTATATACCAGCAGACACTGTACAGGAGCGGACCCTATATACCAGAAGACACTGTACAGGAGCGGACCCTATATATCAGAAGACACTGTACAGGAGCGGACCCTATATACCAGCAGACACTTTATAGGAGTGCACCCTATATACCAGCAGACCTTGTACAGGAGCGGACCCTATATACCAGCAGACACTGTACAGGAGCGGACCCTATATATCAGAAGACACTGTACAGGAGCAGACCCTATATATCACAAGACACTGTACAGGAGCGGACCCTATATACTAGCAGACACTGTACAGGAGCGGACCCTATATACCAGCAGACACTTTATAGGAGTGGACACTATATACCAGCAGACACTGTACAGGAGCGGACCCTATATATCAGAAGACACTGTACAGGAGCGGACCCTATATACCAGCAGACCCTGTACAGGAGCGGACCCTATATATCAGAAGACACTGTACAGGAGCGGACCCTATATACCAGCAGACCCTGTACAGGAGCGGACCCTATATATCAGAAGACACTGTACAGGAGCGGACCCTATGTATCAGAAGACACTGTACATGAGCGGACCCTATATACCAGCAGACACTGTATAGAAGCAGACCCTATTTACCAGCAGACACTTTATAGAAGTGGACCCTATATACCAGCAGACCTTGTACAGGAGCGGACCCTATATACCAGCAGACCTTGTACAGGAGCGGACCCTATATATCAGAAGACACTGTACAGGAGCGGACCCTATATATCACAAGACACTGTACAGGAGCGGACCCTATATACTAGCAGACACTGTACAGGAGCGGACCCTATATACCAGCAGACACTTTATAGGAGTGGACACTATATACCAGCAGACACTGTACAGGAGCGGACCCTATATATCAGAAGACACTGTACAGGAGCGGACCCTATATACCAGCAGACCCTGTACAGGAGCGGACCCTATATATCAGAAGACACTGTACAGGAGCGGACCCTATATACCAGCAGACCCTGTACAGGAGCGGACCCTATATATCAGAAGACACTGTACAGGAGTGGACCCTATGTATCAGAAGACACTGTACATGAGCGGACCCTATATACCAGCAGACACTGTATAGAAGCAGACCCTATTTACCAGCAGACACTTTATAGAAGTGGACCCTATATACCAGCAGACACTGTACAGGAGCGGACCCTATATACCAGCAGACACTGTACAGGAGCGGACCCTATATACCAGCAGACATTGTACAGGAGCGCACCCTATATACCAGCAGACACTGTACAGAAGCGGACCCTATATATCAGAAGACACTGTATAGGAGTGGACCCTATATATCACAAGACACTGTACAGGAGCGGACCCTATATACCAGCAGACACTGTACAGGAGCGGACCCTATATATCAGAAGACACTGTACAGGAGCGGACCCTATATACCAGCAGACACTGTACAGGAGCGGACCCTATATACCAGCAGACACTGTACAGGAGCGGACCCTATATACCAGCAGACACTTTATAGGAGTGCACCCTATATACCAGCAGACACTGTACAGGAGCGGACCCTATATACCAGCAGACACTGTACAGGAGCGGACCCTATATACCAGCAGACACTGTACAGGAGCGGACCCTATATACCAGCAGACATTGTACAGGAGCGCACCCTATATACCAGCAGACACTGTACAGAAGCGGACCCTATATATCAGAAGACACTGTATAGGAGTGGACCCTATATATCACAAGACACTGTACAGGAGCGGACCCTATATACCAGCAGACACTGTACAGGAGCGGACCCTATATATCAGAAGACACTGTACAGGAGCGGACCCTATATACCAGCAGACACTGTACAGGAGCGGACCCTATATACCAGCAGACACTGTACAGGAGCGGACCCTATATACCAGCAGACACTTTATAGGAGTGCACCCTATATACCAGCAGACACTGTACAGGAGCTGACCCTATATACCAGCAGACACTGTACAGGAGCAGACCCTATATATCAGAAGACACAGTACAGGAGCGGACCCTATATACCAGCAGACCCTGTACAGGAGCGGACCCTATATACCAGCAGACACAGTACAGGAGCGGACCCTATGTATCAGAAGACACTGTACATGAGCGGACCCTATATACCAGCAGACACTGTATAGAAGCAGACCCTATTTACCAGCAGACACTTTATAGGAGTGGACCCTATATACCAGCAGACACTGTACAGGAGCGGACCCTATATACCAGCAGACATTGTACAGGAGCGCACCCTATATACCAGCAGACCCTGTACAGGAGTGGACCCTATATACCAGCAGACCCTGTACAGGAGCGGACCCTATATATCAGAAGACACTGTATAGGAGTGGATCCTATATACCAGCAGACACTGTACAGGAGCGGACCCTATATATCAGAAGACACTGTACAGGAGCGGACCCTATATACCAGCAGACCCTGTACAGGAGCGGACCCTATATACCAGCAGACACTGTATAGAAGCAGACCCTATTTACCAGCAGACACTTTATAGGAGTGGACCCTATATACCAGCAGACACTGTACAGGAGCGGACCCTATATACCAGCAGACACTGTACAGGAGCGGACCCTATATACCAGCAGACACTGTACAGGAGCAGACCCTATATACCAGCAGACACTGTACAGGAGTGGACCCTATATATCAGAAGACACTGTACAGGAGCGGACCCTATATACCAGCAGACCCTGTACAGGAGCGGACCCTATATATCAGAAGACACTGTACAGGAGCGGACCCTATATACCAGCAGACACTGTACAGGAGCAGACCCTATATATCAGAAGACACTGTATAGGAGTGGACCCTATATATCAGAAGACACTGTATAGAAGCGGACCCTATTTACCAGCAGACACTTTATAGGAGTGGACCCTATATACCAGCAGACCCTGTACAGGAGCGGACCCTATATATCAGAAGACACTGTATAGGAGTGGACCCTATATACCAGCAGACACTGTACAGGAGCGGACCCTATATATCAGAAGACACTGTATAGAAGCGGACCCTATTTACCAGCAGACACTTTATAGGAGTGGACCCTATATACCAGCAGACCCTGTACAGGAGCGGACCCTATATACCAGCAGACATTGTACAGGAGCGGACCCTATATACCAGCAGACACTGTACAGGAGCAGACCCTATATACCAGCAGACATTGTACAGGAGCGGACCCTATATACCAGCAGACACTGTACAGGAGCGGACCCTATATACTAGCAGACACTGTACAGGAGCGGACCCTATATACCAGCAGACCCTGTACAGGAGCGGACCCTATATACCAGCAGACATTGTACAAGAGCGGACCCTATATACCAGCAGACACTGTACAGGAGCGGACCCTATATATCAGAAG
Source organism: Dendropsophus ebraccatus (assembly GCF_027789765.1). Classification (NCBI taxonomy): domain Eukaryota; kingdom Metazoa; phylum Chordata; class Amphibia; order Anura; family Hylidae; genus Dendropsophus; species Dendropsophus ebraccatus. The sequence goes on from NC_091461.1 coordinate 98,555,758, forward strand.
ACACTGTACAGGAGCGGACCCTATATACCAGCAGACACTGTATAGAAGCAGACCCTATTTACCAGCAGACACTTTATAGGAGTGCACCCTATATACCAGCAGACACTGTACAGGAGCAGACCCTATATACCAGCAGACACTGTACAGAAGCGCACCCTATATACCAGCAGACACTGTACAGAAGCGGACCCTATATATCAGAAGACACTGTATAGGAGCGGACCCTATATACCAGCAGACACTGTACAGGAGCGGACACTATATACCAGCGGACACAGTATAGAAGAGGACCCTATATACCAGTAGACACTGTATATAACAAACAGAGACATTACACAATGTATGGCTTCTCCGCGCTGGGATGGGATCCGAGTGTCGGATTTCAGGCCAATTCTAGGAAAACTCAAAAAATTCTTCCAAGAAAATAGATGAATTCTTACAGCAAAACCTGATGACTGCAGATTCACACATCTTAACCCCTCAGTGACTGAAGGGAAGAGGCAGAGACCACAAGCTGCACTGGGGGCTACCCTCCTTCGGGACAAAGGGTCTTCATATCAACTGCCTGAGGAGAGGATGTGGGCGACATGGAGAGGCCAGAGAGGCAGCGATGGAGGATGAGGGAGACATGGAGAGGCCAGAGAGGCAGCGATGGAGGATGAGGGAGACATGCAGAGGCCAGAGAGGCAGCAATGGAGGATGTGGGCGACATGCAGAGGCCAGAGAGGCAGCGATGGAGGATGAGGGAGACATGCAGAGGCCAGAGAGGCAGCGATGGAGGATGAGGGAGACATGCAGAGGCCAGAGAGGCAGCGATGGAGGATGAGGGAGACATGCAGAGGCCAGAGAGGCAGCAATGGAGGATGAGGGAGACATGCAGAGGCCAGAGAGGCAGCGATGGAGGATGAGGGAGACATGCAGAGGCCAGAGAGGCAGCGATGGAGGATGAGGGAGACATGTAGAGGCAAGAAAGCCAGCGGTGAAGGATGCGGGCCATATGGTGAGGAAAGAGAGGCAGCGGTGGAGGATGCTGGCGTCAAGAAGAGGAAAGAGAGGCAGCGGTGGAAGATGCAGGCCACATGGAGAGGCACCTAAGGACTGTCATTTATGACACTTCTATATTTTTATGGCTGGGACCAGCAAATGGGTGTCCCCCACAGCAGCACAGAGGAATGTGCAGTCTTCTAAACGCTCCATGGGGCTCTGCCTCTTTCCAAGAAGGGGGGGGATATTTCCCTATGGAATAAGCAGATACAATTAGCACAGATGGGATCCGCGCAGCTGTCGCACGGTTGATTTACTGCGACTAGTAAATTAAGAGAAAAATATGAATTTCCTCCTTTTTTGGATTAAGCACATAGGGCGTTCGGATTGGGGAGGGGTGGAGTCCAATTAGTGGTTTGTGGCAAAGATGAAATCATTATGAAGATCCAGAAGGTTCTGTACATGACAATGACTGGAAAATAATAATACACTTCAATGGGCAAGGACCACACATGTACAGAACAGAACAGGGAGTGTGTGATGGTGTACAACCATAGTACAGGGGAGAGTATGGCAGTATACAACCATGGTACAGGGGAGGGTACGGAAGTGACCATGGTACAAGGGAGAGTATGGAAGTGACCATGGTACAGGGGAGGGTATAGCAATGACCACAGTACAGGAGAGGCTATGGCGGTGAACATGATACAGGGGAAAGTATGGAAGTGACCATGGTACAGGGGAGGATAAGGCGGTGACCATGGTACAGGGGAGGATAAGGCGGTGACCATGGTACAGGGGAGGATAAGGCAGTGACCATGGTACAGGGGAGGATAATGCAGTGACTATGGTACAGGGGAGGATAAGGCGGTGACCATGGTACAGGGGAGGATAAGGCGGTGACCATGGTACAGGGGAGGATAAGGCGGTGACCATGGTACAGGGGAGGATAAGGTGGTGACCATAGTACAGAGGAGGATAAGGCGGTGACCATGGTACAGGGGAGGATAAGGCGGTGACCATGGTACAGGGGAGGATAAGGCAGTGACCATGGTACAGGGGAGGATAATGCAGTGACCATGGTACAGGGGAGGATAAGGCGGTGACCATGGTACAGGGGAGGATAAGGCGGTGACCATGGTACAGGGGAGGATAAGGCGGTGACCATGGTACAGGGGAGGATAAGGCGGTGACCATGGTACAGGGGAGGATAAGGCGGTGACCATGGTACAGGGGAGGATAAGGCGGTGACCATGGTACAGGGGAGGATAAGGCGGTGACCATGGTACAGGGGAGGATAAGGCGGTGACCATGGTACAGAGGAGGATAAGGCGGTGACCATGGTACAGGGGAGGATAAGGCGGTGACCATGGTACAGGGGAGGATAAGGCAGTGACCATGGTACAGGGGAGGATAAGGCGGTGACCATGGTACAGGGGAGGATAAGGCAGTGACCATGGTACAGGGGAGGATAAGGCGGTGACCATGGTACAGAGGAGGATAAGGCGGTGACCATGGTACAGGGGAGGATAAGGCGGTGACCATGGTACAGGGGAGGATAAGGCAGTGACCATGGTACAGAGGAGGATAAGGCGGTGACCATGGTACAGGGGAGGATAAGGCAGTGACCATGGTACAGGGGAGGATAAGGCAGTGACCATGGTACAGAGGAGGATAAGGCGGTGACCATGGTACAGAGGAGGATAAGGCGGTGACCATGGTACAGAGGAGGATAAGGCGGTGACCATGGTACAGAGGAGGATAAGGCGGTGACCATGGTACAGGAGAGAGTATGTGGTTGTGTTTGGGTTCTGGGGGGAGTAGGATGGTGATCATCCTACAGGGGATAGTATGTGGTTGTACCTGTCATAATGGTAAAGTGTGGCAGAGAGTGCAGTTGGGGGGTGTACGTGGTTGGGGGTGGGTATACGTGGTTGGGGGGGGTACAGCCGAGTATATAGCAGTATCCTGTTAACCCCTCGGAGCCTGTGATCCTCACTCCCTGGGGCACACTCACCTCGGCATGTAAATCCAAGCTGAGTTCCACGGCTGCTTCTCCCAGAATCCTCTTGATCTCATCTCGCTCGCTCCGGGGCACCTGATCCTCCACCAGTCTCCACAGCGATGGCGGGGGCTCCAGGAGTTCTCCATAACCACTGTCCTGATCGCTGGTGGTCTGCAGCATGGCCGACTCCTCACGCTCTCCTCATCTACAGGCCCAGTGTGAGCGCTCTGCGGAATATAGCGACACGTATCTGATCCAGATGTCACCTGACTTATACCCCTGGTGTCAGACGCCACACCGACAGAACCGCGTACAACGAGGAGAGGCGCGTGTATCATCAGTACAAGACACAGTGCGAGACGTCAAATCCAAAATGGCGGCTGCTACATCATCACACAATGGCCAGACACACGGCCCCCCATATATAACACCAGATTCTATACAGAGCATACACATGGGACTGCTGCCTGATGACAATGGACATGTGATCCCACACACAGGGGCCCCAGCACCAGGGTCAGTCACCAGGAGGGGCCCACTATCTGTATAACATATATGTATAAGTATATATATAATATAGTATCAGAGTGTCACGTGCCGCATTATAAGCAGCGCTCCTCATATATTGTATCTGTGGCCCCTCATCCCGGGGCCCCTCACCTCTCCGCTGCTGCTTCCTGGTCCCGTATCCAGGAATACACAGCGGTAACTATGGGGACTAAGACACGCCCATAGGAACCGCCGCAACCACGCCCCTTAAAGCGGCTGCCAAATGCGGAGTATTAAAGCGGCAACTGAAGAACAGGGAGACGCGAGGGAACTACGGACGTGCAATGTATGAGAGTGCACAGTACTACTGCCCCTGTATGTATAGATGTATGAGAGTGCACAGTACTACTGCCCCTGTATGTATAGATGTATGAGAGTGCACAGTACTACTGCCCCTGTATGTATAGATGTATGAGAGTGCACAGTACTACTGCCCCTGTATGTATAGATGTATGAGAGTGCACAGTACTACTGCCCCTGTATGTATAGATGTATGAGAGTGCACAGTACTACTGCCCCTGTATGTATAGATGTATGAGAGTGCACAGTACTACTGCCCCTGTATGTATAGATGTATGAGAGTGCACAGTACTACTGCCCCTGTATGTATAGATGTATGAGAGTGCACAGTACTACTGCCCCTGTATGTATAGATGTATGAGAGTGCACAGTACTACTGCCCCTGTATGTATAGATGTATGAGAGTGCACAGTACTACTGCCCCTGTATGTATAGATGTATGAGAGTGCACAGTACTACTGCCCCTGTATGTATAGATGTATGAGAGTGCACAGTACTACTGCCCCTGTATGTATAGATGTATGGAGAGTGCACAGTACTACTGCCCCTGTATGTATAGATGTATGAGAGTGCACAGTACTACTGCCCCTGTATGTATGAGTGCACAGTACTACTGCCCCTGTATGTATAGATGTATGAGAGTGCACAGTACTACTGCCCCTGTATGTATAGATGTATGAGAGTGCACAGTACTACTGCCCCTGTATGTATAGATGTATGAGAGTGCACAGTACTACTGCCCCTGTATGTATGAGAGTGCACAGTACTACTGCCCCTGTATGTATAGATGTATGAGAGTGCACAGTACTACTGCCCCTGTATGTATAGATGTATGAGAGTGCACAGTACTACTGCCCCTGTATGTATAGATGTATGAGAGTGCACAGTACTACTGCCCCTGTCCTGTATGTATGGAGAGTGCACAGTACTACTGCCCCTGTATGTATGGAGAGTGCACAGTAATACTGCCCCTGCCCTGTATGGATGAGGAGTGCACAGTACTACTGCCCCTGCCCTGTATGTATGAGGAGTGCACAGTAATACTGCCCCTGCCCTGTATGTATGAGGAGTGCACAGTACTACTGCCCCTGCCCTGTATGTATGAGGAGTGCACAGTACTACTGCCCCTGCCCTGTATGTATGAGGAGTGCACAGTACTACTGCCCCTGCCCTGTATGTATGAGGAGTGCACAGTACTACTGCCCCTGTCCTGTATGTATGAGGAGTGCACAGTAATACTGCCCCTGCCCTGTATGTATGAGGAGTGCACAGTACTACTGCCCCTGCCCTGTATGTATGAGGAGTGCACAGTACTACTGCCCCTGTATGTATGGAGAGTGCACAGTACTACTGCCCCTGCCCTGTATGTATGAGGAGTGCACAGTACTACTGCCCCTGCCCTGTATGTATGAGGAGTGCACAGTACTACTGCCCCTGCCCTGTATGTATGAGGAGTGCACAGTAATACTGCCCCTGCCCTGTATGTATGAGGAGTGCACAGTACTACTGCCCCTGCCCTGTATGTATGAGGAGTGCACAGTACTACTGCCCCTGCCCTGTATGTATGAGGAGTGCACAGTACTACTGCCCCTGCCCTGTATGTATGAGGAGTGCACAGTAATACTGCCCCTGCCTTGTACGTATGAGGAGTGCACAGTACTACTGCCCCTGCCCTGTATGTATGAGGAGTGCACAGTACTACTGCCCCTGCCCTGTATGTATGAGGAGTGCACAGTACTACTGCCCCTGCCCTGTATGTATGGAGAGTGCACAGTAATACTGCCCCTGCCCTGTATGTATAAGGAGTGCACAGTACTACTGCCCCTGCCCTGTATGCAGTGGCGGTCTTTGGCACCAAGCACCCCAAGCGATCGCTTGGGGCCCCCAACATCCAGGGGGGCCCCCACACCCCGCTCTTGTGCTCAAGACCGCTGCTGCCATTTGAACTGTAACTATGAGCACTCATAATGAGCACTCATAGTTACATGCAGCAGCACTGACAGGGCGGGAGACATTGGCCCCCTTCCTGTCAGTCACTCTTGTGGCCGCAGGAAGTGTTTTCCCTGCGGTCACAAGTGGCAGCTTTGTCCTTGTGGTGCCGGCGCTCCAGTGACATCACTGGAGCATCGGCGCCAGGACAAGGGGAGTGCGGTCTTTTGTGATCGCAGGGAAAACCCTTCCTGCGGCCACAAGAGTGAAGAGAAGAGGAGACGCCCGGACCCAGGTGAGTATAAGTGTTTGTTTTATTGTGTTATATACTATATGGGAGGGGGGGCACACATGGGTCTGTTTAACTGGGGGAGTGCACATCGGAGGTCTATATAAATGGGGGGAGCACACAGGGGGGCTATATAACAGGGGGAGCACACAGGGGGGCTATAGACTACTGGGGCTTCACAGAGGGGTCTATATACTACTGGGGGCAGCACACAGGGGGTCTATATACTACTTGGGGCAGCAGAATGGGGTCTATATACAACTTGGAGAGCACACAGGAGGTCTATATCCAAGTGGGGGAGCAAACAGGGTGGCTATATACTACTGGGGGAGCACACAGAGGTCTATATACTACTTGTGAGGCACACAGGTGGTCTATATATAACTGGCGGAGCACACAGGGGTCTATATAATACTGGTGGGGCACACAGGGGGTTTATATACTACTGGGGGAACCACACAGGGGGTTTATATACTACTGGAGGAGCACACAGAGGTCTATATCCAAGTGGGTGAGCACACAGGGGGCCTATATACTAGTGGGGGAGCACACAGGGGGAATATACAACTGGGGGCAGCACACAGGAGGTCTATATACTTCTGGGGGAGCACACGGGGGGACTATATGTAACTGGGGGAACACACAGGGGTCTATATACTACTGGGGGAAGCAAACAAGGGGTATATACTACTGGGGGCAGGACACAAGGGGTATATACTATTGGGGGCAGCACACAAGGAGTATATATTACTGGCGGTAGCGCACAAGGGGTATATACTACTGGGGGCAACACACAGCGGTGTATTGTTTTGGAACGCGTGTCGAGAGGGGGGGGGCCCAGACATAACTTCGCTTGGGGCCCCAGAAATGCCAAGACCGCCCCTGCCTGTATGTATGAGGAGTGCACAGTACTACTGCCCCTGCCCTGTATGTATGAGGAGTGCACAGTACTACTGCCCCTGCCCTGTATGTATGAGGAGTGCACAGTACTACTGCCCCTGCCCTGTATGTATGGAGAGTGCACAGTACTACTGCCCCTGCCCTGTATGTATGAGGAGTGCACAGTACTACTGCCCCTGTCCTGTATGTATGGAGAGTGCACAGTACTACTGCCCCTGTATGTATGGAGAGTGCACAGTAATACTGCCCCTGCCCTGTATGTATGGAGAGTGCACAGTACTACTGCCCCTGCCCTGTATGTATGAGGAGTGCACAGTACTACTGCCCCTGCCCTGTATGTATGAGGAGTGCACAGTAATACTGCCCCTGCCTTGTACGTATGAGGAGTGCACAGTACTACTGCCCCTGCCCTGTATGTATGAGGAGTGCACAGTAATACTGCCCCTGCCCTGTATGTATGAGGAGTGCACAGTACTACTGCCCCTGCCCTGTATGTATGAGGAGTGCACAGTACTACTGCCCCTCCCCTGTATGTATGGAGAGTGCACAGTAATACTGCCCCTGCCCTGTATGTATGAGGAGTGCACAGTACTACTGCCCCTGCCCTGTATGTATGAGGAGTGCACAGTACTACTGCCCCTGCCCTGTATGTATGAGGAGTGCACAGTACTACTGCCCCTGCCCTGTATGTATGAGGAGTGCACAGTACTACTGCCCCTGCCCTGTATGTATGGAGAGTGCACAGTACTACTGCCCCTGCCCTGTATGTATGAGGAGTGCACAGTACTACTGCCCCTGCCCTGTATGTATGAGGAGTGCACAGTACTACTGCCCCTGTATGTATGAGGAGTGCACAGTAATACTGCCCCTGTATGTATGAGGAGTGCACAGTACTACTTCTCTTTTCTTGCCCTGTATGTATGGAAAGCGCACAGTACCACCCCCTCCTGTATGTAGGGGCAGTGCACAGTACTACTTCTCTTCTTTTGCCCTGTAGGTATGGACAGTGCACAGTACCCCCCCTTCCTCCTGTATGTAGGGGCACAGTATCACTTCCCTGTCTGGCTCCTGGGATAATGGTGTTATGTCTGGGGTGGTGCAGCCTCCGTGTTTCCGGAATGTGCAGACTGATCCGGCGCGGTGTGGAATGTGCGCCCTATAGGCTGCGGCTGCGCCATCTGCTGCTCCCTTCTCTGCTCTGACTTAAAGGGCCGGTGTCTGTGAATAAACCGTCAGCATTTTGTTGTTACAGTGTATCAGAGTAGGTAAGAGCCATGAGTCCAGGATGGGGGGTGGTTGTGACGGGGATGGGGACAGCGTATCCACATGGATTAGACAGATAGATGGCGTATCCCCCTGATATTTGTCATAACCGCCTTACCTTTCCAGGAGCATCTTCAGTGTGATAGCCCCTTCAAGGTTAGTAAGAGTCTACAAGGGGCGCTCCATGCCCCAGCACATAGCTGCGTTACATGGATAACAGCTCATGCCTCCTATAGACGGAGCCTCCTGGGCCCCAATTCGTAATCTGTACTGGGGCCCCCTTACAGGTCATGTGCTAATTATAGTACTGGGGTCTTATGTGGCAGAGAGTGAGTGCCGCCTGTGCACCCCTGTAGCCATCAAGCATACATACCTTCATGTTTCCAGCCAGTACAAAGGGTTAACGTGAGCAGTGACAGCTGGGGGCTCCGTGCCCCTCGTACTTCATACACACGTGTGCGGCTGCGGTCAGACTTTGCTGGAAGCTCTGTGTCAGGTTGGCGGATTCTTTGCAGGACAAGTTGAGGCTGGTGGATTTTAGGAGAAGCTGGGTGACATCCCCTGTACATGCTGGGCGGTGGCCATATTGGTTGTCACCCAGCTTTCCTAGATATGACATAGTAGTGGGGGGACAATCCCACCAGGTATTTATTTCCCCTGTAATGAAGAAAGTCACGGTGACGTATCCTCGTATACCGGCTTTCTGATTTATTTCCCTTCACAGAGGGAGCGTTACCTGTGCAGGTGTTTACACCTCCACCAGCATGTAGAGTCCAGTCACCGACATTCATGACATCTAACCGAATGTGACCCACAAACGTATCCGAAGCATTTCACACAATGGCATCATAGGCGGGTCAGAAATCGCCGCAACTGGGTCACATGTTTCAAATTATATTGCGCTAAGTTAAAAGGAAGCGTCTCTCATCTATCGGTATCAGGTATCAGATGATGAAACATTAACCAGAATCAGACACAATGCCTGCACAGAGGTCAGACAATCTGCGGGGCACCTGGCCCTTTAAGTTAACCTCATGATGCCAGTGGGGTCACAGGGGCACTGTCCTTTGGATATGGCAGGAGCTGGTAGATTTGCCCCCCTCCTCTGTCTGGTAGGGGGGGAGGAGGCTGTAGGAGGGGTAGGGGGTATCGGATCACATGCTGAAGGCCGGCCCAGGAGACGAGCCGAAGAATGAGCTGTAATGAGAGCTCAGCCCTCCCTTCTCATAAAGGACAGCAAGCAGGCGGGGGGCACAGCCAGACCCCCAGCTCACCGCTCACTGCAAACTTCTCCCAGCAAAGTCCGTGCACCAGGAATAGCCCAGCAGTGTCTAGACTGGGGGCACAGGGGGCAACGCATGCTCATTTGTGGGATCTTCAACTTAACAAAGTGGCTGGCAGGACCTAGACGACTTCAGACAACACCACCTGCCGAGGCATACACCACGGGACCGAGACCACCACCAGCCGAGGTATACACAACAGGACGGAAACCACCACCTGCCGAGGCATACACCACGGGACCGAGACCACCACCAGCCAAGGTATACACAACAGGACGGAGACCACCACCTGCCGAGTCATACACCACAGGACCGTGACCACCACCTGCCGAGACATACACCGCAGGACCGTGACCACCATCTACCCAGTCATACACCACAAGACCGTGACCACCACCTGCCCAGTCATACACCGCAGGACAGAGACCACCACCTGCCCAGTCATTCGCTGCAGGACCGAGACCACCACCTGATCAGTCATACACCGCAAGACCGTGACCACCACCTGCCCAGTCATACACCGCAGGACCAAGACCACCACCTCTCCAGTCATACTCCGCAGGACCAAGACCACCACCTGCCCCAGTCATATACTGCAGGACCAAGACCACCACCTCTCCAGTCATATATCGCAGGACCGAGACCACCACCCTGCCTGGGGATAAACTACAGGACGGAGATTACCACCCTTCCTGGATATAATCCACAGGACTGAGACCACCACCCATCTGGACATACACTGCAGGACCCCAACTATCACCCTGCCTGGCCCTACACAACAGACTGAGATACCCTGCAGTACTGAGACCATTCTGCCCGGGCCTACGACGAAGGACTGAGAACACCACCCTACCCAGGCATACACCACAAAACTGAGACCACCACCCTGCCTAGGCATATACACCCATCTAATACCGCCACCCAGGATTCTGCACTTGTCTATTGGCAGTTTCCACTGTGGGCACCATGCTGTTCAGCTGGGCACCATCCTCACTGCTCTGCCTGCTGTTTTTTACCCACATAGGCTGCTCCCTGAGCCACCAGGTCAGCACTTGTGAGGCCAATGGAAGCGTCTACTATGTTGGGGAGTGGTACTTTCTGGACTCGGATCACTGCACCCAGTGTGAGTGTACTACTGAGGGCCCAGCCTGTGCCAAGACTGAGTGCACTGCTCTGCCACCTGCCTGCATTCACATCACCAACTACCCCACCGACTGCTGCCCACGCTGTGAGAAGATCGGCTGTGAATTCAGAGGTGAGACGTATGAACTCGGAGAGCAATTCAAGGTAAGTGGCCAAATGTCTGCCCCCTTTAGGAGGGCGCAGCGCCCTCCCGGGTCATCAAATGGTATGGCTGCTTCCTCCCCTGAGTGTAACCTGCTGCACAGTATGGGGTATAACATGGTACTGGTAACTACTGCTATTCTTTCCTCATACACACTGACAGGTATGCTCCTCCACATCATTCACACACGTAGGTGTATTTACCTCTACGTCATACACTCGGGTATGCACCTCTGAAGATCACACACACTTAAAGGTATCCACCTCAACATCACACACACTGAGGGGTATCCGCTTGTACATCATACACAATGAGGGTTATCCATCTCTACATCATACACACACTGACGGGTATCCACCTCCACATCATACACACACTGACGGGTATCCACCTCCACATCATACACACTGAGGGGTATCCGCTTGTACATCATACACAATGAGGGTTATCCATCTCTACATCATACACACACTGACGGGTATCCACCTCCAAATCATACACACACTGAGGGGTATCCACCTGAACATCACACACACAGAGGGGTATCCGCTTGTACATCATACACAATGAGGGTTATCCACCTCAACATCATACACATGCCGAGGGGTATCCAACTCTACACCATACACATACTGAGGGGTATCCATTTCAACACCATACACACACTAAGGGTTATCCACCTCCAAATCATACACACACTGACGGGTATCCACCTGAACATCACACACACAGAGGGGTATCCATGTCTGCATTATAAACACTGAGGGATAGCCACCTCTACATCACACACATACTGAGGGGTATCCAATTCTACACCATACACATACTGAGGGGTATCTACCACTACATCATACACACACTGAGGGGTATCAACCTTTACATCATACACACACCGAGGGATAGCCACCTCTACATCATGCATACACTGAGGGGTTTCCACCTCTACATCATACACACACTGAGAGGTATCCACCTCTACATCATACATACACTGAGAGGTATCCATCACTACATCATACATACACCGAGGGGTATCCACCTCAACTTTATACACACCGGAGGTATCCACCTCAATTTTATACACACCGAGGGGTATCCACCTCAACTTTATACACACACCGAGGGGTATCCACCTCCACATCATACATACACTGAGGGGTATCCACCTCTACATCATACACACACTGAGGGTTATCCACCTCTACATCATACACACACTGAGGGTTATCCACCTCTACATCATACACACACTGAGGGTTATCCACCTCTACATCATACATACACTGAGAGGTATCCATCACTGCATCATACACACACCGAGGGGTATCGACCTTTACATCATACACACACCGAGGGATAGCCACCTCTACATCATACACACACTGAGGGTTATCCACCTCTACATCATACATACACTGAGAGGTATCCATCACTGCATCATACACACACCGAGGGGTATCGACCTTTACATCATACACACACCGAGGGATAGCCACCTCTACATCATACACACACTGAGGGATAGCCACCTCTACATCATACACACACTGAGGGTTATCCTCCTCTACATCATACACACACTGAGGGTTATCCTCCTCTACATCATACACACACTGAGGGTTATCCACCTCTAGAGATGATCTAACAGCGCTGATGTTCAGGTTTGTTCGAACTCGAACTATCGGTATTTGACTCCGGCAGTCTTCCCGTTCCATGGAGAAGGTGGAGACAGCCCTAATCCGGCCTGGAAAACAGGAATACAGCCTGGGCCATAGGTTGTATTCAAGGCTGTGGAGTTGGTAAGCCGCAGCTCCGACTCCTGAATTTTATCAGCACCGACTCCGACTCCTGTTCCTTCATAAATAGCCGGTCATATACCAGGAGAGTTATATATCACACTGGCTCAGCAGCTTCTCCCTAATGTCCTACATGATCCTGGGGCGACTTCTGAGTGAATAAAGGAATACTGTATATAAAGCAGATTCTCCTGTGCGGATGCAGACAGTCTCCAGCCTCCATGTCCTTAACTACTCAGAACTAGACTAGATGGAGCAGGTGGTCTTTTCCTGCTGACAATCTTCTATGTTTCTAACTAAATATTCACCATACTTGAAGAAACACTGCTAACCATGCCAGATACCTGTAATATAGATGTCAGCCATAGTGATATAGAGGGGGGTCACACATAGTGATATAGAGAAGTCACACATAGTGATATAGAGGGGTCACTGTGGGTGTGGGGGAACGCCATAGCACACACACACACAGCCTGCTGCAGCCATAGCACACACACACACAGCTTGCTGCAGCCATAGCACACATACATACAGCCTGCTGCAGCCATAGCACACGCACATCCTACTGCAGCCATAGCACACACACACACACACACAGCCTGCTGCAGCCATAGCACACACACACACAGCCTGCTGCAGCCATAGCACACACACACACACACAGCCTGCTGCAGCCATAGCACACACACACACACACAGCTTGCTGCAGCCATAGCACACATACATACAGCCTGCTGCAGCCATAGCACACGCACATCCTACTGCAGCCATAGCACGCGCGCACACACACACACACAGCCTGCTGCAGCCATAGCACACACACACACACAGCTTGCTGCAGCCATAGCACACATACATACAGCCTGCTGCAGCAATAGCACACGCACATCCTACTGCAGCCATAGCACACACACACACAGCCTGCTGCAGCCATAGCACACACACACACACACACAGCCTGCTACAGCCATAGCACACACACACACACACACAGCCTGCTGCAGCCATAGCACACACACACACACACAGCTTGCTGCAGCCATAGCACACATACATACAGCCTGCTGCAGCCATAGCACACAAACATACAGCCTGCTGCAGCCATAGCCCACACACACAGCTGCAGCCATAGAACACTGAAGAAAAACATCACATTGAGGACAGCGGTTACTGCTGCATTACTTATGTCTTCTCCTCCTCTATATTACACAGGATTTCTTCATATTACACTGCTGCTCATATACAGTCATCCAGCATCCAGGAAGAGAACAGCACAGATCTCCCCCCACACAATGGACTCTTCCAGCTCAGAAACAAACTGCCAAACAGTGACCGACAACTTTTCCTTGACCACCCTTATCTAATAGGGCTAGTGTCCTATTACTGATATATTCTCCGACCACCCTTATGTAATAGGGCCAGTGTCCTATTACTGATATATTCCCCGACCACCCTTATCTAATAGGGCTAGTGTCCTATTACTGATATATTCCCCGACCACCCTTATCTAATAGGGCCAGTGTCTTATTACTGATATATTCCCCGACCACCCTTATCTAATAGGGCCAGTGTCCTATTACTCATATATACACCGACCACCCTTATGTAATAGGGCCAGTGTCTTATTACTGATATATTCCCCGACCACCCTTATCTAATAGGGCCAGTGTCCTATTACTCATATATACCCCGACCACCCTTATGTAATAGGGCCAGTGTCTTATTACTGATATATTCCCTGACCACCCTTATCTAATAGGGCCAGTGTCCTATTACTGATATATTCCCTGACCACCCTTATGTAATAGGGCCAGTGTCCTATTACTGATATATTCCCCGACCACCCTTATCTAATAGGGCCAGTGTCCTATTACTGATATATTCCCCGACCACCCTTATCTAATAGGGCCAGTGTCCTATTACTCATATATACACCGACCACCCTTATGTAATAGGGCCAGTGTCTTATTACTGATATATTCCCCGACCACCCTTATCTAATAGGGCCAGTGTCCTATTACTCATATATACCCCGACCACCCTTATGTAATAGGGCCAGTGTCTTATTACTGATATATTCCCTGACCACCCTTATCTAATAGGGCCAGTGTCCTATTACTGATATATTCCCTGACCACCCTTATGTAATAGGGCCAGTGTCCTATTACTGATATATTCCCCGACCACCCTTATGTAATAGGGCCAGTGTCCTATTACTGATATATTCCCCGACCACCCTTATCTAATAGGGCCAGTGTCCTATTACTGATATATACCCCGACCACCCTTATGTAATAGGGCCAGTGTCCTATTAGAGTGTTGCTCATAATATATATTGATGAGCAAAACTTGTAAAATTTATATCAAAACTCAATTTTAAATTGTTCTAAGATTTTTTTTAAAAGCTGGAGTCGTAGTCGGTACATTTTTCCAGACTCCAGCCAAAACGAGTTCCGACTCCAACTCCACGACTCCGACTCCACCGCCCTGGTTGTATTCCTGTTTTCTAGGGGGGATTACAGCTTTCTCCACCTTCCCCTCGGAACGGGAAAGACTGCGGGAGTCAAATACCGATGGTTCGAGTTCCGCGCTGTTAGATCATCTCCATCCACCTCCACTTCATACACAGGTATGCCCCTCTACATCATCATACAAAAACTGATTGGTATCCACCTCTACATCATACACAAACTGAGAGTTATCAACCTCCACATCATACACACACTGAGGGGTATCCACCTCTATATAATACACACACCAAGAGGTATCCACCTCTACATCATCATACAAAAACTGATTGGTATCCACCTCTACATCATACACAAACTGAGAGTTATCAACTTCCACATCATACACACATTGAGGGGTATCCACCTCTATATCATCCACGCACTGAGAGGTATCCACCTGTGTATCACACACACAACAAAGGGTATCCACCTCAACATTGTACAAACTGAGCAGATCTGAAATGAGCATTATACACACACTGAGGGGCATTCACCTCTACATTATACACACACTGACGGGTATCCACCTCTATATTATACACACACCGAGGGGTATCCACCTCTACATCCCACTGCACCTCTGCGTGTAATCTGGTGCATTTAAACCTATGCCTGCAATGTTATCTCCTGCCACTAGATGTCTCTGTAGTGCTGTGCATGGACCAAGGTTATCTAAGGAGCTATAAGCAGGGAGTGAAGCAGAATGTGGCTGAGACCACAGGGCAGTCAGAGGATTCCAGCTACTGCTGAGAGCCAAGAGCTAGGGCAGAGGCTGCATCACAGTAAGACTCTCTGAGGCGTAGTATTGGGCTGCCGTATGTGAGGCCGGGTGTGAGCTTTGTTAGTGAGGATCAGTGTTAGCTCTGGAGCAAGAAAGACTGTAAAGAGCTGCCCGGGCTACATGTGCCATACACTGCCGTGCTGTGTTGTAGATAAGTAGCTGTCCCTATAGAATGCGCTCGGTGGCTTTATATGGTATAGTAGTTATGAGTCAGGTATATCACTGTTATTTCTCTATTACGATAAGCGTTATTATTTCCCAGCAGCCCCTGGTGGCGGTTTGGGCCTCAGTTTTTGGCGATGTGCCTTGTTTGCCTTTTTTTGTAAACTCTTCCTGGAATGTGAAGCTCTTTGTTGGGATCAGAGGCGCCGGCGTCCTGTCATCGGGTCTGTGTCCCCCAGGAGTATTCTGTCAGCAGATGTGCGGGGGATGAGAGGACACCAGTGACACATGGACAATGACTCCTATCATCCGTCATTGTTGACTGTGGACGGGATTTTGTTTCATCTTCCCTTTTGGCCTCAGTGATAAATATAGAACAAAAATGTCATATTCACATATAGAGATTCATCGAACTGCTACAGAGGGACCTGTACAAGGGAATGGCTCAGAGAGCGAATCCCATAATGTTATTACCGCTCATGGTTTAGTTACCGCCACCGCCCTGAAGTGGACCAGGGTTCCAGGGCCCTAAGGCAAGATCTGTAATAGGGCCCTGCACTTACCACATCATATGTTTTAGTGTCCACCGGTCTATGACATGTCAGTTCTTTGTGGCGCCATTAGGGATCCCGGCCGGAGCGTATACGATGTGTATACGCTCCGGCCGGGATCCCATAAAAGAACATGCAGCGTGTTCATCCATACAAAATACGCCCATTGTTGCCGATGGCAACAATGGCCGTACTTTTACGTAGTGTTAACATAGCCTAATGATGTCACCATGTCTGTGTAATGACCTCACAGCATTAGTACCTGTGTAGAGATGTTACCTTCCATATAATGATGGAACTTGCCTCTATAATGATGTCATGACACTGTGTGTAGTGATGTCACCTCCTCATGTAATGATGTCATCATACACTTCCAGTGTGTAGTGGTCACCTCTCCCATATAGTGATGCCATCGCACCTATGTAGTGATGTCATGAATTCTGTAAATATGTAAGCTGCAGTTTATGTATTGATATGCTGGGCCCTTGTGTTGGCTCATGATGGGGCCTGTGCAGAGGTTGTTGACCCTGGGGCGCTTGTATTTCTCTGGCAATGTGCTAACACAGCTGAATTGGACAATACAAATGGCTGCCATATGAGTCAATAAGCTGCAGGCACGCTATGGGTAAATGTACAGGCGTGCAGGGGGCATGGCAGGGGGTGAGGGGTGCATTCCAGGAAACCTGTCTGTACTGGCCGACTGCTGCAGCTGTCAGTGTGCTCGGTGCTTATCTTAGGATTCTGTATCTGTGACATCTCCATGGAAATGGTGCAATTAAAGTATCCGATCTCTATGACCTGGGACAGACAGATCAAGGAAAGGAAAAAAAATCTGAAATCATCTACAAGTCTTAACATGTAAAAAACAAATCCTGCAGGTGAAAGAGAAAGATCCCACCAAGATCCCACCAAACGATCATCCAACAAATGGGAAGGATGACACAACTTCTTTAAGATAAAAATCCGACCAGTGTGTGGCAGGAGATGATGGTTATTCTCAGTCGGCTGTACGTAATATATAAAGAAGATTATGAGAGGAGTAGTGACAGGGAGGGTTAGAAAAACATCAGAGTGTCAGGACAGGAAACATTGTCCCAACAAAAGAGTGGTCAATTGTGTCCTCCAATATAGAAATACAGCCAGAGTGAGGCAGAAGATGATGGTTATTCCCAATTAGCTGAATCAAAGTGATAAAGGGGGGAAAGAGAAGACTCCTGGAGGGTGGAGGAAAGTGATATCGCTCGTCAGCCACTGATTTGCATCAGCCGAGGAGATGATGGGAACTTTTGTCTGTTATAGGACTAAAGATGGTGCCGGAAAAGAACACATTCATGTATGATATAGGGTGGCATGTCAGGTATAGGAGAAAGGGAGATGCAGTCGTCACCTCAGCAGTCAATCAAAGTCTGGCAGAATTAACATTTTCTCCTTCCATCCATAGACAATAGGTTTGGTGATGATGATGTCAATGTTCAGGATGATGATAATGTGTCCTGGCAGAGTAGATTAAACCATTATTCAGAGGTGACAGATCAGTGCACTGTCACAGAGAAAACATTCAATCTGGAGATTTATATAATACATTGATCGTCTCCAGGAGAGGAGGAAGCGCTGGTTAAGGGGTCCTTGCATCACTCGCCGCCATATTGTCTCCAGGATGTATGGATATTGCTGCTCTTCTGGATCAGATTAGACCGTGATCATCTGCAGCGCAGGAGAAGCCTCTTCCCTCCTGTTTACTGAGAAAATATTGACCAGATCCCCAACCACATACACAGGGGCCTTTAGTTATTGGCCTCCACAGATGTAACTTAACCCTTCACTGCCAGCAGCATCTCATCCCTTTTTTACTGACACAGTGCACGCTGATCAGCCAGAACAATAAAACCACAGCAAATTTAGAGTAATAATGAAGCGAACCGCTTTCTTATTGCTCCAGGCAGGGGTGTAACTAGAAATGGCTGGGCCCCATCAAAAAACCCGGCTCTACACAGGTTCTGTGCTCCATATAAATTATAGTGCAGTTATATTAGGTGACTCACAGGGGACATCTTCTCTGATCAGAGTTGTTTCCGTTTCATTTTCTTCTCCATCTGCCTTAGGCCATCATGAGAACTTCTCCGAGCCACGAATCCACATAATCTGCCAAACATATTAGGCTCCTCACATTGGCAGCATCCTCATCTCTCTACAAACTGCACATCTGTATTGGCTTCTTTACGCCCTCGTTTAGTGGGTAGGCTGACTCTATGTGATCCCCCCTTATAGTATAAGCCCCCCTCTGTGTAGCCTCCTTATAGATGACCCCTTGTTCAGTCCTCCGTATAGATGGCCCTCCTTGAAAGCCCCCCTTTGTGTAGTCCCCCTATAGTAGATGACATCCTCTGTGCACCCCCTACAGTATATGGCCCTCCTCTCTGTAGCCCCTTCATATAGATGGCCCCTCTATAGTCCACTATAGTAGATGCCCCCTCCTGTGCATCCCCTATTGTATACGCCGCCCCTTTGTTGTCCCTCTTATAGATGTTTCCTCTGTGTAGTGCCCCTTATATATGGCCCCCTATGTGTAGTCTCGCTTATATATGGCCCCCCTCTGTGTAGTCTCCCTTACAGATGGACCCCCTCTGTGTATTCCCTCTTATAGATGCCCCCCCCTCTGTGTTTTCCCTCTTATAGGTGGCTCCCCCTCTGTGTATCCCCTCTTATAGATGCCCCCCCATGTGTATTCCCCCTTATAGGTGCCCCCGTTATGTTTTCCCCATTATAGCTTCCCCCTTATGTTTTCCCCTTATAGATGCCCCCTTATGTTCTACCCCTTATAGGTGCTCCACTTATGTTTTCCCCCTTATAGCTGCCCCCCTTATGTTTTCCCCCTTATAGATGCCCTCTTTATGTTTTCCCCCTTATGTTGCCCCATCTGCCAAGCAGATAAAAAGAAAAAAAAATAACACGCGCTAACACGTGCCCCCTGTGCCGGAAATCCCCACTGCCGGCGTACACTGAGCTCCCTGGTACCTGCGCTGACCGGGGATAGGATGGGGCCGTGCAGTCCTGTCCGATCCTCGGTCAGTGCAGGTACCAGGGAGCTCAGTGTGCGCCAGTGGTGGGGACTTCCGGCAAAGGTAGCGTGTGTTAGCGACGCTCCCTGTGCCAGAAGTACCAGCCCAGACGGTCACCGAGCCTGTGCTGCTCGGGAATCCCCAGGACACCTGTGCCACTGACCGGACCCCAAACAACTGCAGCACCCAGGAGGCCTGCTCGGCTGCTCTGGGGGCCTGGGCGGCTACGGTTGCTACAGTGGTAGTTCTGCCCTTGGCTCCAGGACTGGATCCAGTTTTTCCCATCACCTGGGGAGGAGTGGCAGTGAGCGAGCTAAAAGGCAGCCGGCTGATGAGCAGATTGTAGAGATAACGTTATTACTGTAAATTCGCTCGTCTCTATTCCTAATAACATGTAGGTCCCTCTTATCATCTGACCCACCGAGATTGGGACTCCACAACACTCTTAAGTGCTAACTTTTCCAGCAATTCCTCTGTGGGCTTAGATCAGTCGGCTAGCCTTCAACCAGTCACCAATTGTCCTTCCTTGGGGCCCCCAAGACCATGTGATTGTTTTTTTTTCCTTTATCCCCATGTCCCTGTCCTTTGGATAATGTCAGTGTTATGGAGGAGCTGTAGATGTCAGTGTTATGGAGGAGCTGTAGATGTCAGTGTTATGGAGGAGCTGTAGATGTCAGTGTTATGGAGGAGCTGTGGATGTCCATTTTATGGAGGAGCTGTGGATGTCAGTGTTATGTAGGAGCTGTGGATGTCCGTTTTATGGGGGAGCTGTGGATGTCAGTGTTATGGAGGAGCTGTAGATGTCAGTGTTATGGAGGAGCTGTGGATGTCAGTGTTATGGGGGAGCTGTAGATGTCAGTGTTATGGGGGAGCTGTAGATGTCAGTGTTATGGAGGAGCTGTAGATGTCAGTGTTATAGAGGAGCTGTAGATGTCAGTGTTATGGGGGAGCTGTGGATGTCAATGTTATGGAGGAGCTGTGGATGTCAGTGTTATGGAGGAGCTGTGGATGTCAGTGATATGGAGGAGCTGTGGATGTCAGTGTTATGGAGGAGCTGTAGATGTCAGTGATATGGAGGAGCTGTGGATGTCAGTGTTATGGAGGAGCTGTAGATGTCAGTGTTATGGAGGAGCTGTGGATGTCCGTTTTATGGGGGAGCTGTGGATGTCAGTGTTATGGGGGAGCTGTAGATGTCAGTGTTATGGGGGAGCTGTAGATGTCAGTGTTATGGGGGAGCTGTGGATGTCCGTTTTATGGGGGAGCTGTGGATGTCAGTGTTATGGAGGAGCTGTAGATGTCAGTGTTATGGGGGAGCTGTAGATGTCAGTGTTATGGGGGAGCTGTGGATGTCAGTGTTATGGAGGAGCTGTAGATGTCAGTGTTATGGAGGAGCTGTAGATGTCAGTGTTATGGAGGAACTGTGGATGTCAGTGTTATGCGGGAGCTGTGGATGTCAGTGTTATGGAGGAGCTGTAGATGTCAGTGTTATGCGGGAGCTGTAGATGTCAGTGTTATGGAGGAGCTGTAGATGTCAGTGTTATGGAGGAGCTGTGGATGTCAGTGTTATGCGGGAGCTGTGGATGTCAGTGTTATGGAGGAGCTGTAGATGTCAGTGTTATGGAGGAGCTGTGGATGTCAGTGTTATGGAGGAGCTGTAGATGTCAGTGTTATGGAGGAGCTGTGGATGTCAGTGTTATGGAGGAGCTGTAGATGTCAGTGTTATGGAGGAGCTGTGGATGTCAGTGTTATGGAGGAGCTGTGGATGTCAGTGTTATGGAGGAGCTGTAGATGTCAGTGTTATGGAGGAGCTGTAGATGTCAGTGTTATGGAGGAGCTGTGGATGTCAGTGTTATGGGGGAGCTGTAAATGTCAGTGTTATGGAGGAACTGTAGATGTCAGTGTTATGGAGGAGCTGTAGATGTCAGTGTTATGGAGGAGCTGTAGATGTCAGTGTTATAGGGAGCAGCTCTCTATGGCTGGAATGTGGGTGAAGGGGGGGGGGCTTTGGGTGATGGGGACCAGGCTGGGTGATTAGGATTGTGAAGGGCTTCTTTGGTAGTAGATGTCTAGATATGGCTGTTAATGAGGTTTCCTGCACCGTGGGGGAATCTGGGAAAACATTCACAGGTTAAACATTCACAGCTGTGGAGCCGGATACGAGAAAGAGATCAGAGCGACTGCTGCACGAAAGGGGCCCTTGGGTGCAGACCTCAAGTAGGGCCCCTGTCCTGCCCTTACAGTCTGCACTTATGTAAAGGTCAAGAATCTGCAGCCTTACCAAACACACTGGCTCAGATTTATGCCTGAGACTAAAATGTGTCCGATTTTTCATTGGGTCACATGTAGTAGAGCTGAGCTACTGTAAGTAATTTTACAATACGCTACCTGTGGTTTTTTAGGAGAACGGTGTATCTATCTATCTATCTATCTATCTATCTATCATAAATGGTATAATATACAAAGGATGACATCGCAGCTGTCCAGATATCAGGTATATTATACAGAAGGTGACATCACTGTTCTCCACATATATTATACAGAAGGTGACATCACTGCTCTCCACATATATTATACAGAAGGTGACATCACTGCTCTCCACATATATTATACAGGAGGTGACATCACCGCTCTCCACATATATTATACAGGAGGTGACATCACCAATCTCCACATATATTATACAGAAGGTGACATCACCGCTCTCCACATATATTATACAGGAGTTGACATCACTGCTCTCCACATATATTATACAGGAGGTGACATCACCAATCTCCACATATATTATACAGGAGGTGACATCACTGCTCTCCACATATATTATACAGGAGGTGACATCACCGCTCTCCACATATACTGTACAGGAGGTGACATCACCGCTCTCCACATATATTATACAGGAGGTGACATCACCGCCCTCCACATATATTATACAGGAGGTGACATCACCACTCTCCACATATATTATACAGGAGGTGACATCACTACTCTCCACATATATTATACAGGAGGTGACATCACCACTCTCCACATATATTATACAGGAGGTGACATCACTGCCCTCCACATATATTATACAGGAGGTGACATCACTGCTCTCCACATATATTATACAGGAGGTGACATCACCGCTCTCCACATATATTATACAGGAGACATCACCGCTCACCACATATATTATACAGGAGGTGACATCACCGCTCTCCACATATATTATACAGGAGGTGACATCACTGCTCTCCACATATATTATACAGGAGGTGACATCACTGCTCTCCACATATATTATAAAGGAGGTGACATCACTACTCTCCACATATGTTATACAGGAGGAGACATCACCGCTCTCCACATATATTATACAGGAGGTGACATCACCGCTCTCCACATATATTATACAGGAGGTGACATCACTGCTCTCCACATATATTATACAGGAGGTGACATCACTGCTCTCCACATATATTATACAGGAGGTGACATCACCAATCTCCACATATATTATACAGGAGGTGACATCACCAATCTCCACATATATTATACAGGAGGTGACATCACCAATCTCCACATATATTATACAGGAGGTGACATCACCGCTCTCCACATATATTATACAGGAGGTGACATCCCTGCTCTCTACATATATTATACAGGAGGTGACATCACTGCTCTCCACATATATTATACAGGAGGTGACATCACTGCTCTCCACATATATTATACAGGAGGTGACATCACTGCCCTCCACATATATTATACAGGAGGTGACATCACTGCCCTCCACATATATTATACAGGAGGTGACATCCCTGCTCTCTACATATATTATACAGGAGGTGACATCACTGCTCTCCACATATATTATACAGGAGGTGACATCACTGCTCTCCACATATATTATACAGGAGGTGACATCACCGCTCTCCACATATATTATACAGAAGGTGACATCACTGCTCTCCACATATATTATACAGGAGGTGACATCACCGCTCTCCACATATATTATACAGAAGGTGACATCACTGCTCTCCACATATATTATACAGGAGGTGACGTATTTTACAGGAGGTGACATCACAGCTCTCCACATATATTATACAGGAGGTGACATCACCGCTCTCCACATATATCATAAAGGAGGTGACATCACCAATCTCCACATATATTATACAGGAGGTGACATCACCGCTCTCCACATATATTATACAGGAGGTGACATCACTGCTCTCCACATATATTATACAGGAGGTGACATCACCGCTCTCCACATATATTATACAGGAGGTGACATCACTGCTCTCCACATATATTATACAGGAGGTGACATCACTGCTCTCCACATATATTATACAGGAGGTGACATCACTGCTCTGCACATATATTATACAGGAGGTGACATCACCGCTCTCCACATATATTATACAGGAGGTGACATCACTGCTCTCCACATATATTATACAGGAGGTGACATCACTGCTCTCCACATATATTATACAGGAGGTGACATCACCGCTCTCCACATATATTATACAGGAGGTGACATCACTGCTCTCCACATATATTGTACAGGAGGTGACATTACCAATCTCCACATATATTATACAGGAGGTGACATCACCAATCTCCACATATATTATACAGGAGGTGACATCACCGCTCTCCACATATATTATACAGGAGGTGACATCCCTGCTCTCTACATATATTATACAGGAGGTGACATCACTGCTCTCCACATATATTATACAGGAGGTGACATCACTGCTCTCCACATATATTATACAGGAGGTGACATCACTGCCCTCCACATATATTATACAGGAGGTGGACATCACTGCCCTCCACATATTTTATACAGGAGGTGACATCCCTGCTCTCTACATATATTATACAGGAGGTGACATCACTGCTCTCTACATATATTATACAGGAGGTGACATCACTGCTCTCCACATATATTATACAGAAGGTGACATCACTGCTCTCCACATATATTATACAGGAGGTGACGTATTTTACAGGAGGTGACATCACAGCTCTCCACATATATTATACAGGAGGTGACATCACCGCTCTCCACATATATTATACAGGAGGTGACATCACCGCTCTCCACATATATTATACAGGAGGTGACATCACCGCTCTCCACATATATTATACAGGAGGTGACATCACTGCCCTCCACATATATCATACAGGAGGTGACATCACTGCTCTCCACATATATTATACAGGAGGTGACATCACTGCTCTCCAGATATATTATACAGGAGGTGACATCACCGCTCTCCACATATATTATACAGGAGGTGACATCACCGCTCTCCACATATATTATACAGGAGGTGACATCATTGCTCACCACATATATTATACAGGAGGTGACATCACCGCTCTCCACATATATTATATAGGAGGTGACATCACTGCTCTCCACATATATTATACAGGAGGTGACATCACCGCTCTCCACATATATTATACAGGAGGTGACATCCCTGATCTCCAGATGTATTATACAGGAGGTGACATCACTGCTCTCCACGTATATTATACAGGAGGTGACATCACGGCTCTCCACATATATTATACAGGAGGTGACATCACTGCTCTCTACATATATTATACAGGAGGTGACATCACTGCTCTCTACATATATTATACAGGAGGCTGTATACCGGTGACTGCCCCAGGGCCCAATGTATTATCGGGTCAGCATTCCAGGAATCCCTTCATCCAGAAATGTCCGCCTCGCATTCGCTGCCCCTTGTGCTATCACAGGTGTCTGAGAAGAGATGAATATATCTACATAATGGTGCGTTTACACGTAACGATTATCGTGCGAATTTGCGCGATAACGATCGAATTCGAACGATAATCATACGTGTAAACGCAGCGAACGATCAAACGACGAACGAGAAATCGTTCATTTTGATCTTTCAACATGTAATCAAATCGTCGTTCGTCGTTTGCAAAAAATTTGCAGATCGTTCCGTGTGAACAGTCATTTGCCGATTTAACCAATGTGTGAGATAGGCTTAAGGATCGCAAAACGATCGCAAAACGATTTTTCCGTACGATATATCGTACCGTATAAACGCTGATCGCTATGGAAAAAAAATCGTTACTCCGCATCGTTAATCGTACGATCGGGCCAATTATCGTTTCGTGTAAAAGCACCATTACAAAAGTGAATGTCTGTTCATCAGTCAATGCTTTATAGCTGTCCAAACGCCTCAACCATTTGACCCTGTGTACATTGATTGTAGATTTGAAGGTTTTTGTAGAGGGCCTGATCTTGCCGGATGTATAACACTCTTGCAAGCTGTGGTTCTCCGTTATCAGCCATGATCACAGCCTGTCCTCTGTAGACATCCAAATGTATAAACCATTTGATTCCAAATTTGCAACATTAAGTGGCCGCAAAGGATTTTCATTCTCATCTTGCCTGTTCACCATTGTTCTCTGTTGTCAGCCATTATCATAGTCTGTCTTTCACCAATATGCCTTAACCATTTGTATCCAGATTTGACAGTGGGGGGAAAAGTATTTGATACGCCGACGACTTTACAAGTTTTCTCACCTAGAAAGAATAGAGAGGTGTGTGATATTATTGTAGGTACACTTCATCTGTGAGAGACAGAGTTTCCAGAAAATGACATTTTATAATTTGTAAAATATTTAAATATTTAGCATTTTATTGCATGAAATAAGTATCTGTTACAATAGAAAACCAGAAGTTAATATTAGGTACAGAAACCTTTGTTTGCAATTACAGAGGTCGGAACGTTTCCTGTAGGTCTTGACCAAGTTTGCACAAATTGCAACAGGGATTGTGTCCCACTCCTCCAGTTTCAGCTCCTTCCAAATTTTTTTTTTGGGGTTCAGGTCTGGAGACTGGCTAAGTCCCTCCAGGACCTTGAAATGCTTCTTACGGAGCTCTGGCTGTGTGTTTTAGGTCACTGTCATGCTGGAAGACCCAGCCACGACCCATTTTCTCATCTTACTGAGGGAAGTTGATTGTTGTCCAAAACCTAATACATGTCCCCATCCATCCTCCCTTCAATACAGTGCAGTCATCATGTCCCCTATGATGTTTCCACCCTCATGCTTCACAGTTGGGACTCTGTTCTTGGGGTTGTACTCATCTTTCTGCTTCACCCAAACATGTGAGTGCAGTTGATACCAAAAATTTCTATTTTGTTCTCATCTGATGATCATTGGCAAACTTCAAATGGGCCTGGACATGTGCTGGCGTGAGCGGGGGGACCTTACTTGCCATGCAGGATTTTAATGATTCCTGACCTTTCTTAGAATCATCCTTACCTCACAAGGTGGGTTCTTTCATGGAGCCCCAGACCGAGGTAGATTGACAGGCATCTTGTGTTTCTTCCATTGTATCATATTTGTGCCACCAGTTGTTGCCTTCTCACCAAGCTGCTTGCCTATTGTCCTATAGCCCATCCCAGGCTTGTGCAGGTCCACAATTTTGTCCCTGGTGTCCTTTGACAGCTCTTTGGTCTTGGCCCTGGTGGAGAGGTTGAAGTATGATTGGTTGTGTGGACAGGTGAGTTTTTTTTATACAGGTAACTAGTTTAAATAGGTGCAGTTAATACAGGTAATAAGTGCACAGTAGGAGGAGCTTCTTAAAGAAAATGAACAGGTCTGTAAGAGCCAGAGTTCTTGTTGGTTGATAGGTGATCAAATACTATCTATCTATCTATCTATCTATCTATCTATCTATCTATCTATCTACAGTTACACACAGGTATTAACAAACAACCAAACTGGTAGGAGATGGATTCATTGTACTGGTTGTAAAACCAGTATAAAATTGAGTCCCATGAACAGTAGGAGATGGAGTCACAGGACCAGGAATTTTTCTTCATTTTCTAGTATATAATATTTCTGGGACCTTGAGCAATATACACAACAGCAGATTGTATATTAGATGCCCAGATTATGTATTGCTGCTGCCAGAATGACATCATGTAACAAAATTAGAATCTGGTCAAGTGAGTGAAGCAACAGAAACCATCACACAATAAGCAAGTCTCTGTCCACATTATAAGAACATAACCCTCATCACTAGCACAAGTTCTGTTTTTTGCTCTCACTATGTTATAACTCGGTTTCATCTGCACAAGCAGCGCCATCTAGTGGTCATATTTAGGCGCTGCATTTGGCCATTATATTGCTCTTTGTCAGACATATGAATCGGTCACACATTGCTGGATGCAGGGCCATATTTACCATTAGGCAGGGGGGCAGCACCAGGGAGAAGGAAACAACTTTTTTTTTGTTTTTATTTTCTTTAGTCTCCCACCTCCTGTTCAGACTTGCCAGTAAATCTGGTGTATTTTCAAAAGGGGGAGGGGGGTATGGTAGTATTGGTCAGGTCTGGTGGTATTGGTATCATGATGGTAATTGGTGGGTGAAGATGGTGTGTTTTAGGGTTTAGCGCCTAGGGCAGCAGCAGCAGTTAATACACCCTGGCTGGATGGTGGAAAATGGACAGTATCAGCCTTGCTGATATCCCTCCTCTGTAGTCTCCTGTATACAGGCAGATCTCTCTCCTCTGTGGCTTCTCTATACAGAATGACATCCCTCCTCTGTAGTTGACATTTCTTTTTTGTCTTTCAGCCTTCTGCATGTGAACAGTGCACTTGTGAAACAGATGGCATTGCCCGCTGCCTGGTTGCAGACTGTGCTCCCCCACCATGTGTGAATCCAGTGTATGAGAAGGGACAGTGCTGCCCCCAATGCAAAGATGGTCAGTATCAGAAAATGTCATGCAATGTCTAGACTGTTGCCATCATCTTACACAGTGTGTCTCCTGAGTATTTGTGCATCTCCTCTGTATTCTCTTCTTCTGAATGTCTGAAGTTTCTGTGCATCCTCTTTGCTTTTCTATGATTCCTCTGCATCTTAGCATCCTCTGTACTTGTGTACACATCTTCTGTGCATTTCATTTGTTTTTTTTGTGCATGTCCTCTGCTTCTGTTACACCTTTGCATCCCATGTGCATCTACTGTTCTTGTTATTTCTGTGCAACTCTTCTACATCTAAGCATCTCCTGTACTTCTTTGCATTTCCTCTCCTGTCCTCCTTTCTCCTTAGCTTCTGTGTATCCTCTGCATCTGAGCTTTTCATTCACTCTTCTGTGTCCCCTGTGCATATGTGCTCCCTGTGCTTCTCTGTATCTCTTCTGCTTCCCCATGTACTCTTTGTATAGCCTTTACCTCTCTGCATCTCCTGTCCTTCAGTGAGTCCCCTCAGCTTCTGTGCATCTTACTCTGCATTTGAGCACCTCCTCCTGTGCTTCAATACATTGTTTGCTTCTATGCATCTCCTCTCTCCGTCTCCTGTGCATTTGCTCTGTAATTCAGTGCATCTCTTTTCAACCTCCTTTGCTTCTCTGCATGTTTGCCTCCTGTGCTTTGAAGTTTCCTCTGTTTCCTGCATCTCCTTTGCCTCTTGTGTCTCCTGTGCTTCTCTGCATCTCCTCTGCTTTTCACCATCTCCATTGCTTTTCTGTCTCCTCTTCATCTCAGCATTCCCTTTTACCTCTGCATCCAGGTGTGTCTGTGTATCTCCTGTGCTTCTCTGAATCTCCTGTGCCTCTGTGTGTCTCCAGCCCTCTTTGCTTTTCCTCTGCATCTAAGCATGAACTATATTTCTTGGCATCTCCTGTGTTTTTCTATATCTCCTCTGCTACTGTGCATCTCTTGGATTTCTCTGCCCCCCCCCCCCCCCCCTGTGCTTCTCTACACCCTTTTTTTGTCTACATCTGCTCTGCTTTTCTGTGTCCTGTGCTTCTCATCTCCATCAAAGCATCTATGTTTCTGCTTTCCCAGCACTTCTATGCATCTGAGTTTCCTGTGCTAAATATCTTATTCTTCTGTGCATCTCCTGAGGGTACTCATAGTCCCCAGTCTGCTTCTGTGTATTTCCTCTAAATCTGAGCATCTCCTCTGCTTCTATGTGTATCTTGGACTTCTCAGTCTCTCAGTGTTTTTCTGGCTTTCCTTGGCTTCTGTCCAGACTACACCCTGCTCTTAGTATCAGTGCACTCACCCCTAAGGGTTTCTGCACTCTCCAGCATCTGCAGTGTGTGAAGATCACAGATCACCATATTCTGAGATCCCCAAACCACCCACAGTAACTGCTCACAGTGGTGTGGTCATTGAGCTACTGCCATGTGATTGGCTGATGTTGCAAAGACATATACTTATATATACTGTATATAAAGCTGACACAGTTATTTAGTTGATTAAGCTCTTCAGCGCTAAGATAGCTGAACTTTTATTATCATGAAAAGGAGCTCCAACAGTTCAGGAGGTGCTCTCCCTGAATGCAAAAGCCCAGGGGTCTTCTAATCCACTCATTGAATGGGACGCTCTCAAATCTGTAATACGGGGTGTTCTGATTAATGCAATAGCAACTCATAGGAAAGAACTGTCTTTTAAACGCACCGCACTTGAATCTAAACTGGTGACGGCAGAGGCAGCATATATTCAGGACCCCACATTGGAAAATCAGGCACACTGGCTACAGGCACAAAAAACATATAATATCCACCTTACTGAGTATACTCAGAAACGGCTGTTAGCACACAAACAATCTGCGTTTGCAGAGAGAGACAAAAATGGGAGAGCGTTGGCGTTCCTGGCCAGGATCGAGAAACCACAAACAGTAGTGGCAGCATTACGCTTGGAAGATGGTACAGTTGTGACTGAGCCACAAGTTATTTGTAACCAATTTGAACAATATTATTCCAAGCTATATGCCTCGCGCTCTAGAGCCCTGAGGGAGAGCTTGCTTGCCTACTTGGACAGGGTTGCTCTACTCTCTCTGTCTATTTCTGTTCGGTTAGACCTTAATGCCCCTATCACAGAGGCGAAGATACAGAGAGCTATCACTCAACTAGCACCCCACAAGGCTCCTGGCCCGGACGGCTTCCCGGCAGAGTGGTATAGACAATATGTGGAGCAACACAGCCCTAGACTGTTGACATTGTTCACACATGCCCTTGAGTTGTCCACCATACCAAACTCGTTTTTCGAGGCCACTATTGTGGTGATCTATAAAGCTGGGAAGCCGCCGGACCAATGCAGCTCATACCGTCCGATCTCCCTTATTAATCTGGATGCCAAAATTCTGGCGAAGGTTCTAGCGATAAGATTGGGCACAGTGATCTTGTCCATAGTGGGAACAGACCAATCCGGATTCATGCCAGGCAAAACGACTGATATCAACATTAGGCGGCTTTATACCAACCTCCAATTGAGCCACGACAATGCTGGCAACAGAGTGATCGCTTCTCTAGACAATGAAAAAGCCTTTTTCTCAGTGGAATGGGAGTTTATGTGGCTAACACTAAAGCGTATGGGTATTCCTAAATATTTCCTTAAGTGGCTTCAGGTACTATACAAAAGCCCAAGGGCCAAAGTGCTGGTTAATGGATAACTGTCAAATTCCTTTCCACTGGGCCGTGGCACCAGGCAGGGGTGCCCTCTTTCGCCACTGCTGTTTTCTTTAATTATGGAGCCATTGTCGAGTCTGATCAATAGCAGCATGGCGATTGAGGGTTGGAATATTGCTGGCAATATCACTGAAAAATTGTCTCTTTATGCCGACGACATGCTGGTGTACTTGGTGGATCCAGGCCCTTCACTGGAAGCACTGCTACAGACGGTTGATGAGTTTGGCTCCTACTCTGGGCTTCGAGTGAATTGGTCCAAATCTGTACTATCCCCGCTAGACTCTATAGATCCCACTTCCATCACCACATCCTCCTCCCTTATGGTGGTTGATAAGTTTGTGTATCTTGGTATTCTAATACACAAAGATGTACATTTATTCGCCTCCCTGAATATCACCCCTACAATGCAGGTGGTCACATGTAAATTAAAAGCCTGGGATACTCTCCCATTATCTCTGATAGGTCATATCAATATTTTCAAAATGATTCTGCTACCCAAGTTGTTGTATCTTTACAGTGCAACACCGATTCCTTTGCCAAAAGCCCACTTTGTAGCCCTGGACAGACTCCTGACACCATTCCTGTGGAGTGGCCGCCCACCCAGACTAGCTAGAGCCACATTGAAGGCCCCATGGGAAAAGGGTGGCTTAGCCTTGCCCGATATGTATGCATACTACATGGCTGCCCAGTTGTCATATGCAGCATGGTGGGTCAGGGTAGATGCAAATAACCCTGCAGTAGTACTAGAAGCGGCCTTAACTGGTTCATATGAGGTGCTCACAAACCTTATTTACAGAAAGGGCACTGCGTATATTCCACACCCTACTACTAATATGGCCATCAAACTTCAGGTGTGGAATAAACTAGCTGAACCTTACCCCAGGAATGGTGAGGAGAATTCTTGGTCGCCCTATATTCCCTTATGGATGAATGGCCATCTGCCAGACCTATTTAGTCTTCCAGATTTCACCTTTTGGGCCCAGCGGGGACTTAAATATTGTAACGCCTGGAGTAGTGGATCCACTGGACCGTCACCAGCGATGGCACTAACCTCACCAGGGAGCGGAGTCTAAGGGGACGCTGGTTTTCACCAGAGCCCGCCGCAAGGCGGGATGGACTTGCTGCGGCAGGCGACCCCCAGGTCGCTACCCCTGGCTTGGTTGCTGGTGACAGCAGGCGAGGCGTGGCAGGAGCAGTAGGCAGGAGATGGTGCTGGCAGAGGTCTGCAGGCGTAACCGCAGGTGATAGGCTGAACACAGGAGCAATGGTGTAACAGGGGAGCAGGAACCAGGAACAAGGACTAGGGACCAGGTAACGGATAGGAATCAGGAACAACAGGGAGCTGGGCCAAACGCTATGGGAAGCATGTAGAGGCTCCAACACAAGGGACAGGGCATGCTGGGATTTATAGGGAGTGATAGGTGCAATTAACCAATTAACGGCGGACTGGCCCTTTAAATGAGACAGCCGGCGCGCGCGCGCCCTAGGAGGGGGGGACGCGAGCGCCGGCCGGCACAGACGGAGACAGGAGCTGAGGAGAGGTGAGGCGCCCCCAGGGGCCGAACTAGCAGCAGCGCCGGGTCCCTGCACAGGGACGCCGGCGGCTGCATGGGGCAGGAGGAGGTCGCGGCGGTGGCCCGGAACACGGGACGCCGCCGCGGCCGTGACAGTACCCCCCCCCTTTGGCCTCCCCCTCTTTCTTGCCTGCAGAAGGCGGCATCAGGCAAATCCTGGTATTCCGCCGGTAGGCCGGACAAAGGCTTGGCAGGCTCGGATGACAACATAGAGTACTTGGACTGAGGTGACCTCAGACACTGGTTGGAACAGTCCTGACCCCAACTGAGAATCTTCCCGGTTCTCCAGTCCAGTTTAGGGGCATGTAATTGCAGCCAAGGGAGTCCCAGGAGGATGGTGGAAGAAGAATGGGGCAGGAAGTAGAAGGAGATCTTTTCCAGATGTGAAGTGCCCACCTGGAGGACTAGAGGTGCGGTCTGGTAGTGCACATGGTCGGTAAGAATCTCGCCCGTGACCGAGGAGATAGACAGGGGTCTGGCTAGTGGGGTCACGGGTAGCCGCCATCTCTGGACCAATGTAGCTGCAATAAAATTGCCTGCTGACCCAGAATCGAGAAAGGCAGTAGTTTGGTGAGTTTGTCCTGAGGGTGTCTGGATAGAAACTGGCACAGACAAACTTGGAGAGGTGGCATTCACACTCAGGGAGACCTCTCCCACCGGACCTAGGTGCTGGAGTTTCCCGGACGTTTGAGGACGTTGGGGACATCTCAGCCGAAAGTGATCCGAACCACCGCAGTAGAGGCAGAGATTCAGCTCCAGACGACGAAGTCTTTCATCAGGCGTCAGGTGAGCCCGTTCCACCTGCATAGGAATCTCAGGAGTCGACTGGGACTCCGGAACGTCAGGATACTGGAAGGCCGGCGCCAGCTGGTGATGGCGACGGGACAGGCCTAGTCGCCGTTCATGCCAGACCTCCTCCTCCCTCTCAGAAAAACGAGTATCGACCCTGGTGGCCAGTAGGATGAGTTCGTTCAGGGAGGTAGGTAGGTCTCGGGCGGAAAGCACGTCTCTCACCCGACTGGACAGACCCCTCTTGAAGGTGGCTATTAGAGCGGCCTCATTCCAGTCCAGGAATCCTCTGCACAACTTGGAGTCACCAGCGTATTTGCTTGGGAGAGCCAGTCGAAGTGTAGAAAAAGCAGCAGGAGGTGGTGTGCGCTGGGCTGTAGTATGCTGCTGTAAGGCGGCAGTGAGTTGCTGGATCTGCTGCGACTGTTGCTGGATTTGTTGCGCCTGTTGGGCGACCACTCGGGCTATGTCATGGATATCAGGCACCTCGCCGGGATCCATGGTTGGAGCCTACTGTAACGCCTGGAGTAGTGGATCCACTGGACCGTCACCAGCGATGGCACTAACCTCACCACGGAGCGGAGTCTAAGGGGACGCTGGTTTTCACCAGAGCCCGCCGCAAGGCGGGATGGACTTGCTGCGGCAGGCGACCCCCAGGTCGCTACCCCTGGCTTGGTTGCTGGTGACGGCAGGCGAGGCGTGGCAGGAGCAGTAGGCAGGAGATGGTGCTGGCAGAGGTCTGCAGGCGTAACCGCAGGTGATAGGCTGAACACAGGAGCAATGGTGTAACAGAGGAGCAGGAACCAGGAACAAGGACTAGGGACCAGGTAGCGGATAGGAATCAGGAACAACAGGGGGCTGGGCCAAACGCTATGGGAAGCATGTAGAGGCTCCAACACAAGGGACAGGGCATGCTGGGATTTATAGGGAGTGATAGGTGCAATTAACCAATTAAGGGCGGACTGGCCCTTTAAATCTGAGACAGCCGGCACAGACGGAGACAGGAGCGGAGGAGAGGTGAGGCGCCCCCAGGGGCCGAACTAGCAGCAGCACCGGGTCCCTGCACAGGGACGCCGGCGGCTGCATGGGGCAGGAGGAGGTCGCGGCGGTGGCCCGGAACACGGGACGCCGCCGCGGCTGTGACAAATATTTGGCCCTGTTGTACCCAGAAGGTGTCTTCTCCACATTCGCAGAACTTAAGCAAAGGTTTAATCTCCCTCAGTCTGCCTTATTCCGATACTTTCAGTTAAGGCACGCTTGCAGAGTACAGTTTGGGGGGGAACGCATTTTATTGGATTGTGGCTCCATTGAAGGGATGATACGTAGGGTACCTCTGCAGAAACCGGTATCATCATTATACTCAACGTTAATGTCCATGCAGAGTGCCCCGATTGACAGTTCATTTGCCAAATGGCAGGCTGATATTTCCTCTCTTGAAGACCATCATCTTAAAGAATTGGTAAGCTATTGGAAAAAATCTGTAATATGTGCTAGAGACCAACTGATCCAGGTTAGGGGCTCCACAGAGTGTACCTTAACCCAGTTAAATTAATGCGGATGGGCAGCCTTTCAGTGGACACTTGCTCTAGGTGTGGTGGGGGGAAGGGTACATGGATCCATATGATTTGGCTTTGTCCAGTCATTCAAAACTTCTGGTCCAAAGTGCATCACTTACTGAATGCGGAGTTGGGGCTTCCGGGAGTATGTGCACCTGAAAATAGTCTGCTTGGTCTGGTAAATGATTTGGTACCTACTAAATATAGCCGTATTCTGTATAGGTTCCTGCTATATTATGCCCGCAAAACAATTCTACTGAATTGGAAACCTCCTAAGCGTCCTACTTTGTCCCACTGGCTGAAACCGGTAGATGACGATTTGGAAATGTATAATGTTACGTATTCGGCTAGAGGCACCCCTAAAAGGTTTTATCACATTTGGGAACCTTGGTTATCTGCTAAAACAACTTTGGCTGGGTTGAGGGATGAGGCACAGCTCCCGAGCAATGTGTGAATGGAGTGAGCGAATGTATAGTACATGTGTTTTCTTGTAGAACAGGCCCTATACAATGTTGAGGACTTTGATTTAGTTTATACATTGCCGCCACATCCTGGGCACCCTTGCTTCATTCGACACTCAGTTGCATAGGCCGCTGTATAATAGTGAGGTTGACCTGCATATTTTCCTTTGATCTAAGGGCTGAAATGTACTACTGCTGTACCCTTTTGCTCACTAGTATGGATGTTTTGTCTCTGTTGCTATTAGTTTATGCCTTTTACTGTTAAATCTTAAAAGCAATAAATAAAGCCTTTAAAAAAATAAAAAAAAGGCAAAAGCCCAGCTATGTAAATCCCTGCGACACCCATGTGCTCGCTTCTCTCAGCTTCCAGCTGCTTGATTGACATCCACTAGGTCAGGGCAGCCATATCCATCGCTATGGGGCCCACCACATCAGAGGACCCTTCCCTCCAATACACTGGGCCTCCTAATTTGTCATTATATTACCAAAGGAGATGGGGGACACTATGTACTTGGGGGGTGGGACACCATGCGTGTGTGTGTGTGTGCGTTTGGGGGTGGGGGGGGTGGAGAGAATGAGGTGAGATGCCTACCACGAGGGACACTAGGGGAAATGCCTAACATATGCTATCTATTGGGCGGAGGGCTAACAAACTGGGGATTACCTATGGTGGAATGGGGGGGGGGGGGGTTTAAAAATTGGCTATGGGGCCCAGCCCTTTCAAGATATACCCCTTCACTAGGCTTTACTTTTAACTACTTCTCCTTTGATTAAATCCTACATTAGTGCCTGCAAACCACACGCTGGGCTTCTCCCTGCTGCCTCTAGGGCTTGTCTGAGCTATCAAAAGCCTAAGCACAGACCAGTCATTGAAGCTGCTGGGAGAACTTCAGTTCCCTGTAGGTGAAGTTGAAAGTAAATGCAGACAGATATCAATCAGGTAGCTGGAGGAGGACAGAGGTGAGTACAAGGGTGTTGCAGGCAAGCCATGAGGTGTGCATAGCTGGTTTTTTGCATCCGGTGGTAAGCCCCACCCCACCCCACCCCCTGGGCTTTTGGAGCTAATTTCCATATTAATAAAAAAGTCAGTAATTTCAGCACTGCAGGGCTCATTCTGTATAAACAGGGTATGTATTATGGGACTGCCAAGCCCTATACAACTATGCACTTAGTTTAACCACCGAAGATGCTGTGAAAGCTTTAATCTCTGTACAAATGAAAGGTTCTCTAGTTTTCAATTTCTCAGTAATAAAGAACATTATTATTTACATTTAGGGGCACTAAACCAGTACACAACTAGATCTGCTCTCAGCTGAGAAGTGATTTTTACCCGGTATACACAATGCTCTGTGAGTTAAATGGCATGGACTCCAGACTAATACATCGTACGTAGCTAGTCCTGCTCTCAGCTGCAAAGTTATACAGTTGTATCCGGCATAGACAATGCTCTGTGTGCCAAACAGCCTGGACTCCAGACTGATACACTGTGCATAGCTAGTCCTGCTCTCAGCTGAGAAGTGATACAAATGTATGCTCTGTGAGCTAGTGTGGTCCATTGCAGTAAATGAGATTTGTTGAGATGCTGCTGATTTCAGCTTACGAAGGATTGTCTGCACTGGGTATGGGTATATGCACCCATTCCCACTTGAAGTTCTGCCCGTCACATAGGCTCCATTATATGGTCGGGCGGATTCTGTCGTCCGCCTTAAGAAATGACTTGTCAATTCTTTGGGTGGACAGCAGAATCTGCCTGAGCACATAATGGAGTTTATGGAGCCGGCAGAGAGGGAAGCGGGAGTGTGCGGTCACGGAGTTTCCCGCGAGAATTAGCCTGTATGAATATACCCTAAGGCCGGATTCACACTATGTATAACAGCGGCTGTTCTGTGACATGGCCGGGTCAGAGAAGTTTATCCCGGCCAGCCGTACCGGCCGGATAAAGCTTCTTCAATTCTATAAAATTAGGATGTGGGCACAACTGTGTGCGCCTGCATCCCAGTTCACCATTGAACACAACGGAGTATGCGACCGGAGCCGCACTCTCCACTGTGTGACCTATCGGGCTTGTGCGGCCCCTATTCAATGAATAGACACGGAACCGACATGTCAGTTTTTCGTGCGCCCACTAGGGATCTCGTATGTGTACACTCTGGTCAGAATCCTATAGACTGCAGTACAACGTAAATTTTGTATTAATCACAGCCGTTGTTGCAAATCGGCAACCTACGTTGTGTGAACATAGCCTAAAACTTTAACAAGCCCCCAGCTGAGAGAAGGTCCATGTATGTACAGTCTCTGAATGGAAACAGTGACAATGTAGAACAGAGATAAAACTTTAGTTACAAGAAACTGGAGCGCCCCTTTACAGAGCAGGTAAAACTGTGATCTTATACAGTGGAGATTGTCATCCTGTATTACATGACGTTTGTCAATTATAACAGATATATATGTCGCCCACTCTAGGCCCCAACTGCTATGCTGATGCCTCCCGGAGCCGTGTTATCCCTGCCGGTCAGTACGTGTGGGTGGACTCTTGTACCAAGTGCCGGTGTCACGATGGGCAGGATGTTGGCTACTGGGAAGGAAACCGACTGGCTAATTGTGAGAAGATGCAGAACTGCAGCACGGAAGAGGAGCAGAACTCCTAAAGGGTGGGGCACCCCAGCACGGACACGGCTGAGCTTAGACTGCCCCTCCCCCCTTAGTTATACTAATATGAGTGTAGCACTGTATGACATGATGTCATTGTACTTTATATACAAGTCTGGTGATGTAGAGATCTGCAGCCAAACACTGTACTCCCCCACCCCTTCCCAGTATATTACAGCATGGAGTCAAGGTATTAGCTGTAGTAATCTGTCCAGACAGAGCAGGGGTGGGGCTATATACTGCTCATAGGTGGTGATGTGTTTGGAGCAGGACTCCTTATTGGTGGTGACCTGTTTGGAGCGGGGGAGGAAGGCCTATAGACTCCTCCTGGGTGGTGACTAGTTTTGAGCGATCTTGTGGAACTGTCCAAACCCGAACGCTCAGCAATTGACTTCTGGAGGCTGGAGAAGTTGAAAGCAGCTCTAGAGAGTCCTGGAAAACCTGGATACAGCCCGTGTGTTCCCGGCAGACGTAGGGCAGCAGCCAACTCCAGCCGTAGGAAGTCAAATGCCAAGTGTTCATGTTTGGAGAATGTTGACGAACCTGAAGAGTTACGCAAGTTCCTTTAAGGGTACAAACCCACTTGACGTTTTTGCTGCGTGAATCAGTCTTAAAAATAAGCAGGCAAAACGCAGGTTGGCTTTATACGATTGTTCTGCGTTAAAATACGCAGTTGCGTATTTTTGAAGCGTGAAGCTTGTTGTTAGCAAAGCATCAGTTGTTAACAACCTGTGTGAAAAACGCATGTAGCTTCATGCTTCAAAAATACGCAATTGCGTATTTTAACGCAGAACAATTGTATAAAGCCAACCTGCTGTTTGCCTGCTTATTTTTAAGACTGATTCACGCAGCAAATACGTCAAGTGGGTTTGTACCCTAAAGGGGTTATCCAGCGCGACAAAAACATGGCCACTTTCTTTCAGAGACAGCCCCACTCTTGTCTCCAGTTTGGGTTGGGTTTTGCTGCTCAGTTCCATTGAAGTGAATGGAGCTTAATTGCAAACCACACCTTGTGGGTGGTGACAGTGCACAATAGATATAATTTTACCATAAAATACAATCTTATAATTTAACGATAGACCGTCACATGTAGACACAGACTGACAATGCCAGAACATTTGTGATTGGTTTAGGAAAGTTTGCCTCAATTCCGGGTCAGTTATATATGTCTTTATAATTGGCTCCACTGTATGTTTAATAGGATACCGAGGGCAGTAGTCTTTGGGAGTAGGCTGTAGATGCCCCCATATGTCTTGGCGGAAGCCCCCTTTTACTAATGGAAGACAAGACACCCAGTATGACCGCACCTCACGTCTGCAAATGATAAACACTAACATTGATCTTAGTAGGAGACTTGCGTTCTGCTCCGCGGTGACGTGCATAGGGCCAGGGTCGCGGCAGCAGAACATGTAAGAAGGACATTAAACTTTCCTCTGGTACCCTCAGCCTCCATCTTCTTATTTGGCGCCGTTCACACTGGTTGCGGGACCGTGCCTGCTGAACATAAGACTCACCCTGTAAAATTGTCAATTATTTTATGAAAACTGTAAAGACGGAGGTTACAATAATATTGTCTCCAAACCCCGACACAAGTCATAGAAAAGAATTACAAGAAGCATCCAAAGTGGACAGACCTTCTACCCACACAATCATAGAAGGGGGCAGAGTCCCCCCCACCCCTGGGCCGCTCCATATCGGACTCTCTAGACTCCAGGCACCAGTTCTAGGACACAGTTGGGAAGGGTCACCGGTGAGGTCTTCTTTAAAGGCCCAGTACCCCTGGAGCGCTCATTAACATTCAGGGGGTTACCATCCTCTCTGAATTTTTCTCTTGTATGGATAAGCAATGGACTGAAACTACAACTCCCAACATTCATCTGGCCACAAGCTGCAGAATAATGCCCTTTGTACCAAATCTTCCACATGGACAACTGTAATATACTATCTGTCCTGTACGAGGGCAAAACGATTCCTGAGATCTCTCCAGGTATAATTGTGCGCTCACTTTATGACATAACTGCACCCATGGGGGTCATGCTCTGCCCATACCAGGGCATATAGAGCACAGACAGCTGACACACAGAGGCCTGACCTACACTGCATACAGGGGCTCACAGAGGGTAAGGTGCTTCCTATAATGTCTTGTATACCATAATAGTCCTGGCCCCAGGAATCACAGCGCTGTGAGTATATGGATGGCATGATGGCTAGACATGATGTAACAGCAGAATAGTGAGTGCAGCTCTAGAGATGACTGGAGGTCAAGACAAGATGAAACAGTAGAACAGTGAGCGCAGCTCTAGAGATGACTAGAGGATAATACATGATGTAACAGTAGAATAGTGAGCACAGCTTTGGAAGTGACTGGTGGATAAGACATGATGTAACAGCAGAAGAGCGAATGCAGCTCTGGAGGATAAGACTTGATGTAACAGCAGAATAGCGAGTGCAGCACTGGAGGTGACTGAAAGATAGGGCAAAGTAGAACTGAGGATCAGTATATGAAGTCTCTGCACATCACAGTTTATAATTATTTATCCAGCAAGGAATTACCTAAACCTTTGGCACATAACTTTCTATTGGGCACTCATAGGTCACCTGACTTCAAACAACCTGAAGTCTCTTCCCAGCTACAGGATACAGTACAGTCCTAGAATTGTTGCCTGAATTCTCCCTGGTGCTTGTAAGCCACAAAAACAGCAAACATGGCCCCTGGATGGTACTGCCCAGCACCCACCAAGAGCAGCCCCCCAGCCCCACTCTGCCCCGTGCACCCCATGTTCCCAGGCACAGTCCATGTCGGCTCCAGTCTTCTGAGATAAGGCGACGAGTCCTCAGAATCCCCACACGCTCCTCGCGGCTGTTCTGGTATAAGGCCCGGTGTGCACCTAGACGATATAAGTGGATAATCACATGCATGGACGGCGCGGTCTCTGGACAGGGAATCTCATGCATTTCTCATTTGTTTTTTTTATAATTATGTCTAGATACAGAAAACCAAATGTAGATTGTAAAAAAAAAAAAAAAGTGAAAAACCAGTGAAGATTGGGGTAGGAGCAAATGACAGCAGAAACAGGACGTGGAGGGTTAAACGTATGTCAGCGTCAGTCCTGCGTCCACCCCCTCCATATTGTGCTCCCCACCTTCCCCAAGGGTCAGACCTTAGGGTTGGTCCCATTTCTGAAGGGAAGACAATGATGGACGCTGCGCACATTGTATCCAAGCTGAGCCATACGTTTCACCCTCTGATCCTGGACGCCACCAGACATTCGCCCTCTCCCAGCACCATTGCTGTGGCTTAGAACTGCAGGGCAATCACATTACATTCCAGCATCGACTCCACTCAGATTATGAAGAGCGACCATTAATCTTCCGCCACACTCATTGGGGGGCACACTGCATATATTGGTAGAAGCCCCCACATCTCTCACAGTGCAACACGGCAGATCATAGTGTGTGGTGGAACCGCAGCAAAGATGGTGTGCTCCTGCATGGGAAACCAGCAGAATTGTGAGCGCAGCTCTAGATGTTTCTGGGGCTTTGGATAGTCACCCCTCCGGCAGGCCCCAGATTAAAAAAAAAAAAAAAAAAGACCAAGAAATCCAGCAAAGGGTTTGATAAAAGAAGAAGGAATTTCAACACATTGCACAGGAGATGCTTCCGGGTGGTTCTCCCGCCACAGCCATAGGGCAGATCACAGTGGATCCCGCTGGCAGCAGATTCTGTCATCCCTCTCACAGGCGGCTGATAGGATCTTGTCATGTCAGAACCGTCCATGTGACCGTGTTTTGTGATGCATCCAGCGGTGGAGTCCGCAGCGGTCAGTGTCAGTAAGTGTAGAGGCGGAGCAGGCGTGTGCAAAGCGTTATCCCCTGGCAGGCCGCGGTGGTGGCTTTCCTATATCCACCGTGATGTTCGTGTACATGGGGTATTTAGCAAAATGAACGACCTGATAGCGCAGCGTGTGGATGCCGTCCTTCTTCATTGTCACCTTCGTGTTCTGGATCTTGGTGAACCTGAAACATATATGAAATAATCATAACAGCCTCTGCAGATTGCAAAATCCATGTAAAACGGCAGATAATGGCACAAACATTAATATCACAAGATTCATCTCAGCATGTAAATCCTCTGCCCATCTCTAATACTACAGTCACTTCCACTGTACTCACTATTCAGCTGTAAAATCAGGACTTCAGAGCTGCACTCACTATTCTGCTGTTACATCATGTCTAAGGCCTTATTCACACAACCATGTCTGTTTTTACGGTCAGGAAACACTGATCAGGAAACTTTTCAGGCTTCAGGAAACCATCGGTATTTCCTAACCGAACAAACTGAAGAGAAGAATAAAAGACATAGGGGGAGATTTATCAAACATGGTGTAAAGTAAAACAGGCCCAGTTGCCCCTAGCAACCAATCAGATTCCATTTTTCATTCCTCACAGACACTTTGGAAAATGAAAGGTGGAATCTGATTGGTTGCTAGGGGCAACTGAGCCAGTTTCACTTTACACCATGTTTGATAAATCTCCCCCATACTGCTCTCCAGCTTCTCTTTTCCGCTCCCTTTTCATTCTGCTCGTGTGCCAATGCACTGGGGGAGATAGCAGCTTTTTTTTGGACGGAGGTATAATGCTGCTTCCAGCCACAAGAGTGATTGACAGTGAGAAGAGCCAACAGCTCCCCAACCTGTCAAACACAGCTCTGCTCTTAAAGGGGTATTGTAACTTAAAATTAGAATATGTCTACAAATGTGTCCACAGGCAATTGCTTCTCATAAATCTTATCACATATGCTCTATAATTATATGAACATGAAGTTGTCACACTACTACAGCTAGACTAATATTCTCAGTAAGAAAAAATGCAGAATTTAAGTAGCAAAGAAATATAGCTTTATTCATTACACATATAAAAACATGACTATTAAAAAAGAAAGAAACCAAACATTAAAAGAACAGTGGCTATCCTGGGATCCCATGGCTCCTTTATTTTGAATAGAGCTGCGGGTACCACACATGACCATGGTTTTATTCATTCAGTATGGAGCCACTGAAAGGAGACGTACTTGGCTCTTTCCGGTGGCTCCATACAGAATGAATGGAGCTGCGGGTCACATGCTGTACCCATGGCTCTATTCAAAATAAAGGAGCCAATATGGAGATCGCCGGGGGTGGGGAGGGGTACTGTTTACGGAGTTCGGAAAGGTTCATTTATATATATATTTATATAAATATGCGGTCCAGATTAGTAGCATGTACAGTTTAAGGGCCAGATGCAGCATTTGGCAGTACTTGCTGACGTCGGTCAGGGTGCCTAGCAACACATCCGGAATTCTGGCCAGTTTCCGGATGCTCCTATAGGCTTATATAGGGTCACCTTTACTGGTATTCCGGACAAAAATTAGGATGGGACCTATAATTTCTGCACCTACTTTCCAGAACAGACACATTTTTATGAATTTTCCCAGGAACAAAAACTGAAGGGCGTTCACGTCCAAGTCTATTGGGGGGCACATAAACATATACACACACATGTTGGGGGTCTCTGTACTCTGGGATGCACAAAATGTATACATACATGTTGGGGGTCTTGGTGTTTTCAAGGTGCACATACACATATACACACGCTTGGGGTCTCTGTACTCTTGGGGGGCGCACACTCATATTCCCACATGTTGAGGGCTCTGTATTCTCAGGGGCATATATACACACATGGGGAGATTTATCAAACATGGTGTAAAGTGAAACTGGCTCAGTTGCCCCTAGCAACCAATCAGATTCCACCTTTTATTTTCCAAAGAGTCTGTGAGGAATAAAAAGTGGAATCTGATTGGTTGCTAGGGGCAACTGAGCCAGTTTCACTTTACACCATGTTTAATAACTCTCCCCCTATGGGTACAAATTTTTCCAGATTTCCTGATAAGCAATCCAGAAACATTTACCGGACTTCCCCGGAATTCCCCTCCACAGCTGCACTGGTGTTATATATTGTAGATTACTACTGATTTTGTAGCTACAGGACAAGATGAGAATGTTGATGTTGAT
Source organism: Dendropsophus ebraccatus (assembly GCF_027789765.1). Classification (NCBI taxonomy): domain Eukaryota; kingdom Metazoa; phylum Chordata; class Amphibia; order Anura; family Hylidae; genus Dendropsophus; species Dendropsophus ebraccatus. The sequence goes on from NC_091461.1 coordinate 98,599,973, forward strand.
TTAGGCAATGTACACACACCGACGGCCATTTTTAGTGGACGTCCCTCAATTAACAGTAAATAAGGGGCATTATCTCAAAAACAACAATTGTTGTTTGCTGTTAAATAACGGCCTTCCACTAAAAATGGCCGCCACTATGACGGTGTGTGAACATAGGCTTAGAGGCATGCTCAGCCCCTGCTCCACCTCCATCAGACACCTACAGCCTATCACAGCTGACATGTCAGATTACCATTCACCAGGCTTGCTGACTGTTTCCATTATTGACCAGCAGGAGCTGCACTCATGGATTTAGCAATGAAATCAGTAAGTAAGTGAACCCCCATGAGACACATGGATGTCAGGCAGGATTTACCGTTGGGGGTTGGGTTCATTGTGCTTATCTCGCTCGTGTTTGATCATTCGGTAGCGTCCGATGCGAATGTCGGGTCTGGACACCTTCATCCCGTTCAATGTGATCCTGAGAACGAGACAAAATCGGGTGAGTGGGAGCATCATGGCGCATACAAGGTCACTCTCTATACGTCACCAGGAGACTAAACACCAACTAACGTAGCTTAATACCGATATACATGAGGGATCACAATACTAATGGCAGTAAGGTTAGACGCTGTGGCATGCCACCTGCCATAGGAAGCTCAGCACCTGTTGTAAATGTCATCGTCCTCTCCTCCCCACCCCCAATACTCGTTGGGGAAACCATTGATCTTCAGGAATTGCGCCTTAGTCAGACCAGAAACTCCTCCAAAATATCCAGCGTACGGAAGCCTGCGAAGGACAAAACAGAGGGGCAATAAAGACAAGGAGATTTTGAGCAGTCTGGAGCCATGTACATGTATACTGCTGACCCTGGAAAACATGGGTGACACTTAGCATCTAGCCCTCAAGGGTTGTTACCCATGTGGGGTTGAAGGTAATTCTGTAAAAGGAAAAACATATAGATGCAATGCTCTGTAGTGATGATAGTCTGCAACAGGAGCTGCGTAGAGGGAGCCCCCTCAGACTGCCTCTTGACCTTGAAAGTAGCAGCTTTCACCCACTTGTTGCCGCCGCGTGTAGTAACAGCGGCAGCGAGCGGGGAACAAGGAGCAAACGAGCGCTGAAAGCTCCTCTAGTCGCCCCGTGTAATAGGGGGTTTAGACACAGGCTATGTAACTGTTGGTAGAAGAAGGTGCGTATTTTGTTATTGTTTTCTTTTTCTTATCTTTACTTATAACAAGACGTTATACAGAAGCTTTTCAGCTTGAACACAGAGTGGTCTCACGTGATCTCTCTGATATTATACAGACTGTTAGTCACTGTTAGTGACCAAGTCCTGCTCACCGCTGAGGGTTTGTTTCAGTGCCCCCCCCCCCCCCCCAAAAAAAAAACAAAAAAAAAAAACAAATGAGGCGCCCCGTACCGGAAGCCAAATTTATCCATGGCGATTGCAAAATGTCGCGGTTGCTCATAACAGTGGTAGAGGTTCCGGTCGTCCATGGGGATGAGGTCAACGTCGCTGAAGATAAAACAGTCGTATTCCGCGTCCTTTAGCGCCTCCAGGAATCCGATATTCAGGAGCTTTGCCCGATTAAACGTCTCCTCCCCGAACTGCAGAGGGAAAGGAGCGATAATCTTTACATAGCACCGACATATGGCAGCAGTGTACAGATATCAGACATTACAGAATTACTTATTTACTGAACCAGTGAGGACAGTGACAGCACAGGATCAGAGCGGAGCGATACACCCCTACAGGGAATGATGGACCTACAACGCTGCTCATTCAGGTCCTCCTGGCACATGAATATAATGCTACCACTCCAGGGAGCACTGAAACAGACTGGGGAGAGGAGCCGCTGTAGGAGGAGCCAATACTGATCACATGACGCTGCATACAGCTGTAGGAGGAGCCAGTACTGATCACATGACACTGTTCTGAGCAATAGTAGGAGCCAGTACAGATCACATGACACTCTATGGAGCTGTAGGAGTAGCCAGTAAAGATCACATGACACTCTATGGAGCTGTAGAAGGAGCCAGTAAAGATCACATGACACTGCATAAAGCTGTGGGAGGAGCCAGTACTGATCACATGACACTGTACAAGTAGGAGCAGCCAGTACTGATCACATGACACTGTACAGAGCAGTAGAAGGAGCCAGTACTAATCACATGACACTGTATACAGCTGTAGGAGGAGCCAATACTGATCACATGGCACTGCAGGCTGCTGTAGGAGCAGCCTGTACTAATCACATGACACTGTATACAGTTGTAAGAGGAGCCAATACTAATCACATGTCACTGTATGCAGCTGTAGGAGGAGCCCATACTGATCACATGACACTGTATGCAGCTGTAGGAGGAGCCAATACTGATCACATGATGCCTCACACATCCTTGGAAGGAGCCAGCACAGTTCACATGACAAGGTCTGCAGCTGTCGCAGTATGCATCTCACCTGGTTGATGATGTAGATGCCGTACTCCACCTTCTGGCGGCGGAGGATGGGGTGCAGGTAGTGGAGCCAGTACTTAAGGTGATGGTCCCGGTGCCGGAATGGAATGATTATTGCCACCCGCTCTTTGGGCTGACAGTCCCCGGGCGTGTATCTGCCACCCTCCGTCACATCTGGGTTCTCCCGCTGCACCCGTTCCATGCTCATCGGGGAACTGAACTCAATTAACAGGCGGCCAACTGGAAAGAGAGAACAAGCACTGTCAATACCAAGGAGACTACCACTCCCAACATGGAAGAAGACGACAGAGAGTAGTATAGGTCACATAATATACAGTGGTCCCCATCCAGAGACTGCCACTCCCAACATGGAAGAAGAGCACATGGGACAACCATTGATGTCCCATGCGTTGGCTCCCTCAGCGACAACCACCGGTGGCCTCCATTGCAGCAGTTGTCTCCCGGCCCCTCATGCACTAAGCAAGGCTGCAGATGAATCATGCTAATGCTTCCTGAGACTGGGAGCTCCATTATGATTTGTGCTCCTGGGGCCCTTGCGGTGGCGTCAGTCAGACGAGCGCAGCAGATAACTAATGCAATTTCCTGATGAAAAAGACCTGATTAGGGGAGCAGATTGTATGAGGACGAGTGTCATGGCTGCCTCGCCCATAATGATGTCAAGACTTAACTGGACAGAAGAGACTTGTGCTGCTGTACCAAACCCTCAGCTGTGAGAAGTGTGAGATCAGGATAGGTCTCGCTTAGTGACAGCGTCAGGACTCAACATGGCGTCCAGCTCACAAACAGCGCAGCATGAGGCGCCTTTCAAGACTGCTCTCCCCTGTCACCCAGCTCTGCATGGATACTCAATGGCCAGTAGATCTCAATTATGAATTCTTTATCTAGAAATTGAATTTCATTTTTTTCCATTCAGTTTTCATGTTCCTTAAGTCAGTACGATTAAAACCATATGCAAATTGCATAACTTTTATATTATTTGATGGCTTTTAAAAAAAATAAAACCTTTTACAGAAAATAAACGTTCCTTAAAATTGCTTTATGACCATGCTTGTAAAGCTTTTATCCTTTGGTCTATGGGGCTGTGTGAGGTATCTTTTTTTGCGCCATATTCTGTACTTTCTATATGCGATTTTTGATTGCTTTTATTACAATTTTTCTCAATTTGATGCAACCAAAAATGCACAATTCTGCCCTTAGGCGGGTTTTTGCGTTTACGCTGTTTACCGTGTGAGATCAGGAATGTGATTATTTAATAATTCGGGTGAATATGCACGTGGCGATACCAAATATGTTTATTTATTTATTTTTATTTACAAAATGGGAAAAGGGGGGTGATTCAGACTTTTATTAGGGGAGGGTTTTTTCTATCAGTGCAGTATGCTTTATACAGCACCGATCAATGAGATCGGTGCTCTATTGGTCTGGTCTGCTGCAGACCAGATCAATAGAATACCGAGCCTAGATCAGCGACATTCCGACGCTGATTCCCAGGCCGGTGAGATGAAGGTATCCCCCCCCCCTAGACACCAGGGAAAGTGCCATAGAAGACTTTTAAATGCAGCTGTCATGTTTGACAGCTGCATTTAACAGTCTTAATAAGCGGGAGCAGCAATCAGGCCCCCCTCTGAACTCCCCTATCAAGCAGATGGCTTAACCTCTATTTAGAAACCTAGGGGGGAGATTTATCAAACATGGTGTAAAGTGAAACTGGCTCAGTTACCCCTAGCAACCAATCAGATTCCACCTTTCATTTTCCAAAGAGGAAATGAAAGGTGGAATCTGATTGGTTGCTAAGGGCAACTGGGCCTGTTTCACTTTACACCATGTTTGATAAATCTCCCCCAGTGTTTTCTGCTGCCACCTCTGTCCATGTCAGAAACTGTCCAGGGCAGTAGCAAACACCCATAGAAAACCTCTCCTGCTCTGGACGGTTCCCCTCACAGACAGGTGGCAGCAGAAAGCACTGTGTTAGGCTGGAAAAAAATACATCACTTCCTGCAGGACATACAGCAGCTGAAAAATACTGGAAGATTATAGATTTTCACATAGAAGAAATTTACAAATCAATATAACTTTCTGACACCAGTTGATTTTGAAGAAAACATTTTTTTGTCGGAGTACCCCTGTATAGTATTCAACAAATTCCAGGGCCCTCTACTCACTGCCCTTCCACAAATTAAACAAGTCGTCAACAAAACAACGATAAAATGGAATAAACTTAGAGTAGATCAGGGACCGTGTGACTCTCTGGGGGTGTTTGCCGACTCTCAAACACCCCCAAATAAATAGGTTTTTCCTAATAGTGTGAGATCATATCCTCTCAGCCTCTAAAACATATGCACTCCTGTCTAGTACATCTTGTACAATGGTAGTCACGTGGATTCCAGCACCAAATCTGTGTGATAAGAGCTCTGTGTGCGCACGGCCTAACACTTCACTGCAGAGGGTTTGTTACAATGTATCAGTGCAGGTAAAAACCATCAGACAGGAAGGAGATTTCTGCTGTGTAGACACATTGTAACAAACCATGTACAAGCACACTGAGCCCTCTACAGCCTCCACTTACCCAGTCCTGGTGGAGAGTCTGGACACGGAGGGAGCGGCCGCTCGGTGACAGTCTGGTTGGGATCCATCTTGGCACTGGCAGTGAAGGTCTCTGCGGCAGAGGTGGCGGCAGCGTAGCTGTGGGCGGTCCCGTTGGGCCGGGTAAAGTTGTAGTAGGGGTGAACCCGCGAGGAGTTCCGGATATTGAAGCGATTGAAGAAGTCCAAGCGCTGAGCGTAGACGTCAAAGTAGAGGATCATGATGATCACAAAGTGCACGAGGCACAGGAGCAGCACCGCCTTACAGACCCGCTCTAGAGTGACCCCCAGCAGCAGTCTGGTCATCTTCTGAAGTGGGGGTGGGCAGACCGGACCATGTGCCCCCCAGGGGTGGGAGCCCAGCGCTGTCCGTAAGTGCTACGAGTCCTGGGGGGGGGGGGAGAACAAAAAATGGAGATCAGTATATAACATAGCAGCCATAGTAATACCCAGGTTATACCAGACATACACGTATATAGATGATCTAGGGGTTATACCAGCCCTATATATATATATAAATATATATTGATGATCCCCGGGATATACCTGCCGGTCGGGACACTTCGCCTGTGAGAGGCTGTGTCTATAAATCCAGAATATCACATTGTCTGATTTCTAAATAATTATTTTACATTTTATTACATGAAATACGTTTTTGATATAATGGAAGAACAGAACTTAAAGGAGAAGTTCTGGTGTTTTCTAAAACCTTTGCATTCTACGAAGGGGGGGGGGGGGGATGACATCACCAATGACAATCATTGACAACAATGATAACTTTATCGACAACATCATCGTTGACATCACCAATGACATCATTGATTACATCATCGATCATCAAGTAGTGATCATCAATGACATCATTGTCGACATCGACAACAGCAACATCAATGATGACATCATCGATAATAGAATCAAAGACATCATCCACAACATCACTGACGACAATCACTGACAACAATGATAACTTTATCGACATCATCGTTGACATAACTGATGACATCGAGTAGTGATGACATCACTGATGACATCAATCACCTCATCGATGACATCAACATTAATGACGACATCAACGATAATAGATTTGAAGACATCATTTACAACATCACTAATGACAATCATTAACAACATCATCGTTGACATTACTGATGACGTCATTGATTACATCATTGATGATATCATTGAGCAGTGATGGCATCTCTGATGACATCATCAATGACATCACCGATGACAATCATTGACAACAATGATAACTTTATCGACATCATCGTTGACATCACTGATGACATCATCGAGTAGTGTTGCCATCACTAATGAAATCAATCACATCCTTGATGACATCATCGATGACAATCATTGACAACAAAGATAACTTTATCGACAACATCAGCGGGATGCCGCTCCAGTCACTGATTGCCTGAGGGGCCAGTTCAGCAGCCGGGGCAGGCCTTTTCCCCTGGGTTGTAATGTCATCACAACTCAGGGGGAAATGCCTTCCAGCGGGAGTCACCGTGGGCTTGAGAGGTAAGTTAGTAATTGTGATCAATTTCCCCCCTCCCCCTGCAGGATGGCAGGTTTTAGAAAACGCCAGGACTTTTCCTTTAAGGGTAGCTTCACACGGGCGGGCTCGCTGCGAGATTCTCGCTGCGAGCCCGGCAGGTCCTGTCAGTTTCCATAAACTACATACTTGCTGCGGACCGCAGCGAGTATGTAATTGTACCGCGCTTAACCCCTTCTACTCCCGCCGGCTCCCCCGCTGTAAGCAGCATACATTACCTGTCCTTGCTGCACGGGTCCGGCGTCCTGCTCTCCCGCCCGGCCAATCAGTGGCTGCGGCTGGGCAACACACTAATTGGCCGGACGGGAGAGCAGGACGCCGGACCCGAGCAGCAAGGACAGGTAATGTATGCTGCTTACAGCGGGGGAGCCGGCCGGGAGTAGAAGGAGTTAAGCGCGGAACAATTACATACTCGCTGCGGTCCGCAGCAAGTATGTAGTTTATGGGAACTGCCAGGACCTGCCGGGCTCGCAGCGAGAATCTCGCTGCGAGCCCGCCCGTGTGAAGCTACCCTAATATTTGGTCCAGAAACCTTTGTTTGCAGTTACAGAGGTCGGACTTTTCCTGTTTTTCTTGACCAGGTTTGCAGACACTGCAGTAAGGATTGTGTCCCACTCCTCCATACAGATCTTCTCCAGATCTTTCAGGTTTCGGGGCTGTCACTGGGCATCATTGAGCTACTGCTCCCTCTAAAGATTTTCTATTGGGTTCAGGTGTGGAGACTGGCTAGGCCACTCCAGGACATTGCAATGCTTCTTACAGAGCTGCTCCTTAGTTGCCCTGGCTGTGTGTTTCCTCCTTAGTTGTCCTGGCAGTGTGTTTCCTCCTTAGTTGTCCCGGCTGTGTGTTTCCTCCTTAGTTGTCCTGGCTGTGTGTTTCCTCTTTAGTTGTCTCGGCTATGTGTTTCCTCCTTAGTTGTCCTGGCAGTGGGTTTCCTCCTTAGTTGCCCCGGCTGTGTGTTTCCTTCTTAGTTGCCCCGGCTGTGTGTTTCCTCCTTAGTTGTCCTGGCTGTGTGTTTCCTCCTTAGTTGCCCCGGCTGTGTGTTTCCTCCTTAGTTGTCCTGGCTGTGTGTTTCCTCCTTAGTTGCCCCGGCTGTGTGTTTCCTCCTTAGTTGCCCCGCCTGTGTTTCCTCCTCAGTTGCCCCGGCTGTGTGTTTCCTCCTTAGTTTTCCTGGCTGTGTGTTTCCTCCTTAGTTGTCCTGGCAGTGTGTTTCCTCCTTAGTTGTCCCGGCTGTGTGTTTCCTCCTTAGTTGTCCTGGCTGTGTGTTTCCTCCTTAGTTTTCCCGGCTGTGTGTTTCCTCCTTAGTTGCCCCGGCTGTGTGTTTCCTCCTTAGTTTTCCTGGCTGTGTGTTTCCTCCTTAGTTGTCCTGGCTGTGTGTTTCCGCCTTAGTTGCCCCGGCTGTGTGTTTCCTCCTTAGTTGCCCCGGCTGTGTGTTTGCGCCTTAGTTGTCCCGGCTGTGTGTTTCCTCCTTAGTTTTCCTGGCAGTGTATTTCCTCCTTAGTTGTCCTGGCTATGTGTTTCCTCCTTAGTTGTCCCGGCTGTGTGTTTCCTCCTTAGTTGTCCTGGCTGTGTGTTTCCTCCTTAGTTTTCCCGGCTGTGTGTTTCCTCCTTAGTTGCCCCGGCTGTGTGTTTCCTCCTTAGTTTTCCTGGCTGTGTGTTTCCTCCTTAGTTTTCCTGGCTGTGTGTTTCCTCCTTAGTTGCCCCGGCTGTGTGTTTCCTCCTTAGTTGTCCTGGCTGTGTGTTTCCTCCTTAGTTGTCCTGGCTGTGTGTTTCCTCCTTAGTTGTCCTGGCTGTGTGTTTCCTCCTTAGTTGTCCTGGCTGTGTGTTTCCTCCTTAGTTGCCCCGGCTGTGTGTTTCCTCCTTAGTTTTCCTGGCTGTGTGTTTCCTCCTTAGTTGCCCCGGCTGAGTGTTTCCTCCTTAGTTGCCCCGCCTGTGTTTCCTCCTCAGTTGCCCCGGCTGTGTGTTTCCTCCTTAGTTTTCCTGGCTGTGTGTTTCCTCCTTAGTTGTCCTGGCTGTGTGTTTCCTCCTTAGTTGTCCTGGCTGTGTGTTTCCGCCTTAGTTGCCCCGGCTGTGTGTTTCCTCCTTAGTTGCCCCGGCTGTGTGTTTGCGCCTTAGTTGTCCCGGCTGTGTGTTTCCTCCTTAGTTTTCCTGGCAGTGTATTTCCTCCTTAGTTGTCCTGGCTATGTGTTTCCTCCTTAGTTGTCCCGGCTGTGTGTTTCCTCCTTAGTTTTCCTGGCTGTGTGTTTCCTCCTTAGTTTTCCTGGCTGTGTGTTTCCTCCTTAGTTGTCCTGGCTGTGTGTTTCCTCCTTAGTTTTCCTGGCTGTGTGTTTCCTCCTTAGTTGTCCTGGCTGTGTGTTTCCTCCTTAGTTGCCCCGGCTGTGTGTTTCCTCCTTAGTTGTCCTGGCTGTGTGTTTCCTCCTTAGTTGTCCTGGCTGTGTGTTTCCTCCTTAGTTGTCCTGGCTGTGTGTTTCCGCCTTAGTTGCCCCGGCTGTGTGTTTCCTCCTTAGTTGCCCCGGCTGTGTGTTTGCGCCTTAGTTGTCCCGGCTGTGTGTTTCCTCCTTAGTTTTCCTGGCAGTGTATTTCCTCCTTAGTTGTCCTGGCTATGTGTTTCCTCCTTAGTTGTCCCGGCTGTGTGTTTCCTCCTTAGTTGTCCCGGCTGTGTGTTTCCTCCTTAGTTTTCCCGGCTGTGTGTTTCCTCCTTAGTTTTCCTGGCTGTGTGTTTCCTCCTTAGTTGTCCTGGCTGTGTGTTTCCTCCTTAGTTTTCCTGGCTGTGTGTTTCCTCCTTAGTTTTCCTGGCTGTGTGTTTCCTCCTTAGTTGTCCTGGCTGTGTGTTTCCTCCTTAGTTGCCCCGGCTGTGTGTTTCCTCCTTAGTTGTCCTGGCTGTGTGTTTCCTCCTTAGTTGTCCTGGCTGTGTGTTTCCTCCTTAGTTGCCCCGGCTGTGTGTTTTCTCCTTAGTTTTCCTGGCTGTGTGTTTCCTCCTTAGTTGCCCCGGTCATTTTCATGCTAGAAGACCCAGCCACCACCCATTTTCAATGCTCTTACTGAGGGAAGGAGGTTGTTGGCTAAAATCCCATAATACACGGCCCTATCCATCCTCCCTGCAATATGGTGCAGTCCTCCTGTCCCCAAAAGTATGATGTTTCCACCCCCACGCTTCACGGTTGGGACTGTGTTCTTGGGGTTGAACTCATCCTTTCTTCTTCCTCCAAACAGGAGGAGTAGAGTTGATAACAAAAAATTATATTTTGTTGGTGTAGTACTGTATGTCACTAATGGTAATCTTTGGCACTGTGGTCCCAGCTCTCTTCAGGTAATTGAGCTGGTCCTCCCGTGAAGTTCTGGGCTGATTTCTGACCTTTCTCAGAATCCTCCTTACCTCACAAGGTGAGATCTTGCATAGAGTCCCAGACCTAGGTAGATTGACAGTCATCTTGTGCTTCTTTCATTCTCTAATAATTGTGCCAACAGATGTTGCCTTCTCACCAAGCTGTTCCTATTGTTCTGTAGCCCATCCCAGCATTGTGCAGGTCTACAATTTTGTCCCTGGTGTCCTTAGATCACTCTTAAAACTTGGCCATGGTGGAGAGGTTGGAGTGTGGTTGATTAAATGTGTGGACAGGCTTATTTAATGCAGATAATGAGTTCAAACAGGTGCAAGGTAATAGTGCAGACTAGGAGGAAAAACTTTTTTTGCCTTATAGATTCTGTAAGGCTATGTTCACATTACGTGAACAACTGGCGGTTCCGTGACCCCGGCTGGATGATCTTCCCGGCCGCAGGGTTCTGATGCGGGCACATCAGCGTGCACCCGCATCAGAACTAAAGATGAGCGAACCGTTGGACTTTTGGTCCCATGGTATCTTTGCTCAATTGCTATGCCTGCGATGCCGGGTGCATAGTTGCCCTCCCTGGAATCTGGGGGCAGGCTCTTCCAGGGAATTCAAGATGCATTCGCACTGGAGTGAGTGGCTTTCGGACCGAAAGTCCGAAAGTTCCGCTCATCTCTAATCAGAACCTCCCACAGCACACAATGAAGCAAGCGGACGGAGCCGCTCGCTTCATTGTGTTAACTAACAGGGTTTCTACAGCCGCAATTCAATAAATTGCAGCTGCAGAAAACTGACATGTCAGTTATTTGCGGCGCCGCATGGGATCCCGGCCGGGGCGTATACAATGTTTATATAGCGTATATGATGTTTATATTAATAGGCAATGTTCAACATGCATAAAGTACGGCCGTTGTTGCCGATGTACTTTGACGTAGTGTGAACATAGCCTTAAAGTGTACGGACAATAAAAATTACAGACCTTTCTATTCTTTGTAGGTGGAAAAACTTGCTAAATCAGCAGTGTATGATATGCTTACTTTCCCCACTGTATAGAGAAGATCCCCATGTTATACAAGATTTATCACTATATACGCTCCCCAGCACATATGCGGCCGGGGTGCGGCACCTCGTTCCCTCCGCTGCGGAGCGCGCCATCATTTTAATGAAATCGCATTAATCTCCATGTTTCGGGTGAATCGCAGCGTCAGTCCCTCCGAGGACCAGTAAGTGGGACAAGTAGAAGAGCGAGCTCAGCGAGAAGCTTCCGACCGGAGGAAGATCCTTACTGAGGAGAAGGTAGGAAGGAGCCGCGATGACCACGAAATGCAAATCCGGAAACTCTGCAAAGTCTTCAGACGCTGCCTCCATCCGAGTCACTGTACATCTCCATACTGGAGCCCCTATCCGTCTACATGATGCCACTCGCCATGCGGGGCTCCAAAGCTGAGTGATACCACTTAAGTCCCAGAATCCGATAAGACCAGCAGCTGCAGCATCTCATTACCGCCATGTAATATCCGGATGTTATCGGCAGGATCAGTCACCCCCATCGGTTTATCTCATCCACCCGCAGCCGGTGACAGACAACATTTATATTGTATTATATTACATTATAGGAATAAGTAAGTGCCCCCTCCCCCTCTATGGAAAATAGCATATACCAGATGCCAGTGAGCCCCGGGAATCTCAGCCCGAGCCGCCCGGAATTGTCTCCATCTAACGTTCTGTCACTCAGCTTTCCATGGACTCTGAATGAGTTTGTCCTGCCCTTGGGTCAGTCTGCACAAAGGTTCTGGCATTCTATTTATGAACCTGGAAGCTCAGGATGAACAGAGCTATCAGCACACTGAATACTGGATACCCCATACACTTTATACTTTTACCCGCAGCGGGTTTGGCTGTCAGTATATAGTACATGGGGGGGGGGGGGGGAATCGCCCCAACATTAACTGACCGATGAAATCGGTGGAGATAGGGGTCAGGTGGTCAGGAAAAATCCCATCCCGATCCCTTAGTTCTTGGAGAGATAAGCCGCAGTCTGAGCAGTTCCTGTAAAGGTACTGAAAGCGAGCACCGAACTCACTGTTCTGTGATCATTTGCAGCCGTGTTAAAAGGACCCTAAGATTTAAACCTTTAAGGGTTAGGTTCAGAATGGGGAGTCAGCAATAACCATAGCCATACTATACTAACATAGTACAGAGAATGCTATACTATACTACCAGGGCCAAACTGTGCTCAGAAAGCCATACTATACTAATATACCACCTAGAGAGCCACAGTATACTAAGATAGTGCCAAATTGTGGCCAAAGAGAGCCATACTATACAAACATACTGCCAAATAGTAAACATACTGCTATAGTAACATACAGTAATAACCAACTGTGCCCAGTGAAAAACCTATAGAAAAAGTATGTCACAATGCAAAATCGGCACACCAGATATAAAACATATACAGTAAACCTTGGATTATAAGTCACTTGGTCTGAGAATGCTTTGCAAGACAAGCAAATGATTTTTAAAAATTGTAACTCTGTAAAAGACCCTGTTTTGGTAATCCAAGCCCCCCCTGTGCCCCCATCCTGATAGTGTACTAGGTAGAAAGCCCTCACAATTTAACTCACTGTTATCAACTCTGCCAGTGATCAGAAGCCTTTCGTCTCTCCTCCGGTGCCCGTCCTCATCAGGGACCCTGTAGAATAACAGCAATCCTCCTGTGGAAGCGAGCAGCTCAACCTTATCTCCTCTCCCTGCTGCCGGAGGACAGAGAGTGACTGAGCCTGCGGTGCCCTCCTACTCCGGCTCTCAGGAAGCCTAGATATAACCCAACGGGTGAGTGCTTTAACTCCACAGGGCCTCGCCCAGACATCTCCTGCCGCTGCTGCACACCTGTGGCTAGATGATGTATGACCCCTGCTTCCTTCTGACCCCTGATTTAACCCCCTCACCGATAGCTACTCCAGGTACCCGCCAGTAGTACCCACAGGTTTTCCGCTGCTTGGGGAGTTGTATGTGGAGGGGGGAGTTAACTGATTAACCCTTTCTTTACTGATGCAGCATTCTTTATTGCTACAGAACACTGTACCTTATTTTTGGGTTGTGGAACAAACTGTCTGCATTCCAACTATTTCTTATGGGAAAATTTACTTTCCTACTGTTATTAGTGCAACTTTGGCGCAGTCATCGGTGCGTAAGGTACGACCGAGACTGCCCTTTTGGCCATAATCTTCCATTTATTCTGTGTTTTGTTTGCCTTTGTTTGTGCCAGTCTGAACTGTGTCTTATTCCTTCTGGTCTGCTAATTGTTTTCCCTGCCCCACCCGTGTCTGTTCTGCTAAGGTTCCTCTGGTCATGTAACATTTAACCTTCCTTTGCCTCAGTGATTGACAGCTGGTCCCTCCAATCACCTTCTGGACCACAACCCTGGCCTCCTATATCACTAACCCCAGTCTGTGTGCTCATTGCTGGCTATTGATTTATGGTGCGTTTACACAGAGAGATTTATCTGACAGATTTTTTTATGCCAAAGCCAGAAATGGATTTAAAAAGAGGAGACATCCCAGTCATTCCTTTATGACCTGTTCTCTGTTTATAGTCTGTTCCTGGCTTTGGCTTCAAAGATCTGTCAGATAAATCTCTCAGTGTAAAAGCACCATTAGTCTCTGCCTGCTTGTGGTTCTGTTTCTTTTCTTCTCCTGATTTTTGCTTTGCATCCTTTGACCTCCCTTGCTTGCCGCCTGCCCCTTACCATATTGCCTGTGTTTTGACTACGCCTATTGGATCCTGTTTTTGTACTTTTGCTGCCCGACCGTTGTGACCCGGATTGCTGACTATTCTTATTGTGTCTGTCTGTCCGTGTTTTGTGTACCACCTATACAAGAGCAGGGACTGCCTTCGTGGTTGTCCCCGTCTGCCTAGGGCCGTGTGGCAAGTAGGTAGCGACAGTGGGCGGGAACAGCGCAGGGCTCACTGTCCGGGTCTCTGTCTATTCCACCTGTTGCTACTGGCATTCCTGACAGCTATATAGATGATTTGGATTACAAGAACGCTCCTGGAATAAATTATGCTCGTAATCCAAGATTTCACTGTATTTTATTGATCATATTGCAAATACATTCATAGGCCTGGTTCCCACGCTGTAAGACACCGGCTGTTCTGTGACCTGGCCGTGTCACAGAACGGCCGATGTCAGCGAAGATCATCCCAGTCGGTACAGCAGTACCGGCCGGATGAACTTAATTTGTGCTGAATTGGGATGCGGGCACATCCATGTCTGTCAATGAATAGCGGGCGCAAAAAACTGACATGTCAGTTTTTCGTGCGGCCGCTAGGGATCCCGGCCGGAGTATATACTATGTGTATACACTCCGGCCAGAATTCCATTGACTGCAGTGCAAATCGGCAACAACGGCCGTGATTAATAGAAAATTTACGTTGCGTGAACATAGCCATAAACGCAAAGAAACTGTTCCGATATCTCCCTGCAACCATTTGGTGATATTCATGCAATTTTTTTTTTATCAAACTTTTTTGACTGCACTTTACTCCTGTTGTGGGAATGTTTGCTATGTACTGTGTTGCACATTTTAAGCAGTAACTCTGTTCATTATGGTATAAAACAGATATGACATAGTCATATGTGCAGTAGTAGTTATTTTATATGCTTGGCTATGTTTGGCTATGTTTATATCTGGTGCAACGATTTTGCATTGTGACATGCACTTTCTTTTGATTTACATTGATGTCTTTTGGTATGTCTAAATTTTACACCCACGTAATTATTGGGCTGTGCACATCCAGTATTTTAAATTCAAAAAGTGCCCAGCATGCCATACCATACAAACATAGTGTCAACCAGTACCCAAGGTGTCATACCATACTAACAACATAATGTCAACCAGTACCCTAGGTGCCATACCATACTTAAATAGTGTCAACTAGTACCCAAGGTGTCATATTATACTTACATAGAGCCAAATAGTGCTCAAGGTGTCATACCATACTAACAACATAGTGTCAACTAGTACCCTAGGTGCCATACCATACTTACATAGTGTCAACCAGTACCCAAGGTGCAATAATTATACTTACATAGAGCCAAATAGTGCTCACAATGTCATACCATACTAACAACATAATGTCAACTAGTACCCTAGGTCACATACCATACTAATAGTGTCAACCAGTACCCAAGGTGTAATATTTATACTTACATAGAGCCAAATAGTGCTCAGAGTGTCATACTATACTAACATACAGTGCCCAGAATACCATACTATACTAACATAGGGCCAAATAGTGCCTAAGGTGTCATACTTACATAGTGCCAAATAGTAAAGAATGACAGCCTGGGCAGTATGTTAGCAAAATGTGGCAACCTGGGCACATAGTGCCTAGTAACATAATGCTTGAGGTGTTATATACTACCATGTGCCAAATCGTGCCCAGAGTGCCATACTATACCAACATACTGCAAAATAATGCCCAGGGTGCCATACTATATTAACATAATGCTAACTTGTGCCCAAGATGTCATATACTAACATAGTGCCAAACTGTGAACAAAGTGCCTTACTATACTAACATAATGTCAAATAGTGTCCAGTGTCTCCTACTATACCAGCATAGCTCCAGATAGTGCCCAGAGTGCCATATCATACTAACATACCAACTAGTGCCCATGTTTTAATATACTAACATAATGCCAATAGTGCTTAGGGTGCCATACTATACTAACATAATGCCAAATAGTGCCCAGTGTGCAGTACTATACTAACATAATGCCAAATAGTGCCCAGTGTGCAGTACTATACTAACATAATGCCAAATAGTGCCCAGTGTGCAGTCCTATACTAACATATTGCTTGGAGTGCCCATGGTGCATACACACACATACACACATGTTTGGGGTCTCTGTACTCTTGGGGGGCAAATATATACACACTCATATGTTGGGGTCTTGGAGGGGGGGCACATACACATATACACACATGTTGGGGATCTCTGTACTGTCGGGGGCACATACACATATACACACATGTTGGGGGTCTCTGTACTGTTGGGGGCACATACACATATACACACATGTTGGGGGTCTTGGAGGGGGGCACATATACACACATGTTGGGGGTCTTGGAGGGGGGGCACATACACATATACACACATGTTGGGGGTCTCTGTACTGTCGGGGGCACATACACATATACACACATGTTGGGGGTCTCTGTACTGTCGGGGGCACATACACATATACACACATGTTGGGGTCTTGGAGGGGGGCACATACACATATACACACATGTTGGGGGTCTCTGTACTGTCGGGGGCATATACACACACATGTTGGGGGTCTCTGTACTTGTCGGGGGCACATACACATATAAACACATGTTGGGGGTCTCTGTACTGTCGGGGGCACATACACATATACACACATGTTGGGGGTCTTGGTGGGGGGCACATACACATATACACACATGTTGGGGGTCTTTGTACTGTCAGGGGCACATACACATATACACACATGTTGGGGTCTTGGTGGGGGGCACATACACATATACACACATGTTAGGGGTCTTGGAGGGGGGGCACATACACATATACACACATGTTGGGGGTCTCTGTACTGTCGGGGGGACATACACATATACACACATGTTGGGGGTCTTGGAGGGGGGCACACACACATATACACACATGTTGGGGGTCTCTGTACTGTCGGGGGCACATACACATATACACACATGTTGGGGTCTTGGAGGGGGCACATACACATATACACACATGTTGGGGGTCTCTGTACTGTCGGGGGCACATACACATATACACACATGTTGGGGGTCTCTGTACTCTCGGGGGCACATACACATATACACACATCTTGGGGGTCTCTGTACTGTCGGGGGCACATACACATATACACACATCTTGGGGGTCTTGGTGGGGGGCACATATACACACATGTTTGGGGTCTCTGTACTGTCGGGGGCACATACACATATACACACATGTTGGGGGTCTCTGTACTGTCGGGGGCACATACACATATACACACATGTTTGGGGTCTCTGTACTGTCGGGGGCACATACACATATACACACATGTTGGGGGTCTCTGTACTGTCGGGGGCACATCCACATATACAAACATGTTGGGGGTCTCTGTACTGTCGGGGGCACATCCACATATACACACATGTTGGGGGTCTCTGTACTCTCGGGGGCACATACACACACATGTTGAGGTCTTGGTGGGGGGCACATATACACACATGTTGGGGGTCTCTGTACTGTCGGGGGCACATCCACATATACACACATGTTGAGGTCTTGGAGGGGGGGACACACATATACACACATGTTGGGGGTCTCTGTACTGTCGGAGGGAAATACACATATACACACATGTTGGGGGTCTTGGAGGGGGGGACATACATATACACACACATGTTGGGGGTCTCTGTACTGTCGGGGGCACATACACATATACACACACATGTTGGGGGTCTTGGAGGGGGGGACATACATATACACACATGTTGGGGGTCTCTGTACTGTCGGGGGCACATACACACATGTTGGGGGTCTCTGTACTGTCGGGGGCACATCCACATATACAAACATGTTGGGGGTCTCTGTACTGTCGGGGGCACATCCACATATACACACATGTTGGGGGTCTCTGTACTCTCGGGGGCACATACACACACATGTTGGGGTCTTGGTGGGGGGCACATATACACACATGTTGGGGGTCTCTGTACTGTCGGGGGCACATCCACATATACACACATGTTGGGGGTCTCTGTACTCTCGGGGGCACATACACATATACACACATGTTGAGGTCTTGGAGGGGGGGACACACATATACACACATGTTGGGGGTCTCTGTACTGTCGGAGGGAAATACACATATACACACATGTTGGGGGTCTTGGAGGGGGGGACATACATATACACACACATGTTGGGGGTCTCTGTACTGTCGGGGGCACATACACATATACACACACATGTTGGGGTCTTGGAGGGGGGGACATACATATACACACACATGTTGGGGGTCTCTGTACTGTCGGTGGCACATACACACACATGTTGGGGGTCTTGGAGGGGGGGACATAGACATATACACACATGTTGGGGGTCTCTGTACTGTCGGGGCACATACACATATACACACATGTTGGGGGTCTTGGAGGGGGGCACATATACACACATGTTGGGGGTCTCTGTACTGTCGGGGGCACATACACATATACACACATACGTTGGGGGTCTTGGAGGGGGGCACATATACACACAAGTTGGGGGTCTCTGTACTGTCGGGGGCACATACACATATACACAGATGTTGGGGGTCTTGGAGGGGGGGACATACATATACACACACATGTTGGGGGTCTCTGTACTGTCGGGGCACATACACACACATGTTGGGGGTCTTGGAGGGGGGCACATATACACACATGTTGGGGGTCTTGGAGGGGGGCACATATACACACATGTTGGGGGTCTCTGTACTGTCGGGGGCACATACACATATACACACACACACATGTTGGGGGTCTCTGTACTGTCGGGGGCACATACACATATACACACATGTTGGGGGTCTTGGAGGGGGGGACATACACATATACACACATGTTGGGGGTCTCTGTACTGTCGGGGGCACATACACATATACACACATGTTGGGGGTCTTGGAGGGGGGCACATACACATATACACACATGTTGGGGGTCTCTGTACTGTCGGGGGCACATACACATATACACACATGTTGGGGGTCTCTGTACTGTCGGGGGCACATACACATATACACACATGTTGGGGGTCTCTGTACTGTCGGGGGCACATACACATATACACAGATGTTGGGGGTCTTGGTGGGGGGGACATACACATATACACACATGTTGGGGGTCTCTGTACTGTCGGGGCACACACACATATACACACATGTTGGGGGTCTCTGTACTGTCGGGGGCACACACACATATACACACATGTTGGGGGTCTCTGTACTGTCGGGGGCACATACACATATACACAGATGTTGGGGGTCTTGGAGGGGGGGACATACACATACACACACATGTTGGGGGTCTCTGTACTGTCGGGGCACATACACATATACACACATGTTGGGGGTCTTGGAGGGGGGCACATACACATATACACAGATGTTGGGGGTCTCTGTACTGTCGGGGGCACATACACATATACACAGATGTTGGGGGTCTCTGTACTGTCGGGGCACATACACACACATGTTGGGGGTCTTGGAGGGGGGGGACATTAACATACAAATTGGGGGGGGGGTCTCAGTATTCTCCGGGGTCCTCGGTACTCACCCCGCCGCAGCCGTCACCTCGCCCCCCCGGCTCCGGGCTCCAGGTCTCCAGGCCGCCTCTGGCCGCTCCCCCGGGCCGGGCTCCTCATCTCCCCGGTAGATCCTCGGTTTTTCCGGCGTCTCTTCCGCGGGGGTAGGGAGGGCCCCCCGCGGGTGCACGCTGCAGAGTCGGGTGTACGCCCGGGGGTTCTTGCTGATCGATCACCCGAGAGCCCCCAAATCTCCAGCATCAGCTACGGAAGCCGGAGGAGAAGCAGCAGCAACAGCAGCGGCGGCGGCTCCCCCTCCTCTCCTCTCCCCTCCTCCCCCTCCTGCCGCCACTGCTGCTCTATTGTCTGACTCCCCCTCCTGTGTGTGCGGACCCGGGGCCCTCACTGCCGCCACCGGGGGGCCACACCCGCCCCTGCTGCACCAGCACCCCCGGGGGGACCGGCAGCCAGCTGCAGCAGCATCCCCCTCCCCACATATATTTATCACCCGCCATACATATGTACTGTATATACATCGCACACCCCTATATAGAAGATATATATCGCCCTCCATATATATGTACTGTGTATACAGCTCACACCCCTATATGTAAAATATATACCACCCACCATGTATATGTAGTGTATATACACTATATATACGTCACTATCAGATATCATATATACAGCAACATTACTATATAGCACATGCCCCTACTTTGCTATGTATAGTGACATACAAACACACATACATGTCCTTTCTCCTCTATATAGCCTCACTAGAAGACAGATAGGATATAATAGGATATAAGGGACAGAAGTTATAAAAGAAGTAGAACTGATGTATTGGACTCCTGGAAGATCAGAACTTCTTGAAGACATACAGGACTACTAGAAGAAGAGCAAATCTCCTAGAAGAAAAACAAAACTAGAAGATGTACAGGACTCTAAGAAGATGCACAGGACTCCCAGAAAATGTACAGGACTCCTAGAAGATGTACAGGACTCCTAGAAGAACAGAATTCCTAGAAAATGGATATACAGGATTTCTAGTAGAACAGAACTCATAGAAGATGGTTGTACAGGACTTCTTCATGAAGAACAGAACTCCTAGAAGAAGGACATGACTCCTAGAAGAAGAGCATAACTCATATAAGATGTACAGAACTCATATAGGATGTATGAGACTCCTAGAAGAAGGACCTGACTCCCAGAAGAAGGACATACCTCCTAGAACATGTACAGGACTCCTGGAGGATGTATAGGACTCCTAGAACAAGGACATGACACATAGTAGATGTACAGAATTTTCAAAAGGACAGAACTCTTAGAACAAGGACAGGACTTAAGGAGAAGACTCCTAAAAGAAGGACAGCTCATAAAAGAAGAACTCCCAGAAAAAAAAAGAAAAAAACCCTAGTGAATTCTGAACAATTTTTCTCACATGCATGAAAAACTCAAACATGAATGAGTATTACACCTGGTCAGGAGGTGGCGAGCAGCTGTGCACAAAATGAGCACAATTTTTAATTTTTGCGTAGCAATGAACTAGTCGAATACAGCTGCATGGGCTTAAAGCAGCTTCACAATCAGATGCATAATAAAACAAAATAGCATGCACCGTACTTGTAGAATGTCAATTTTACTTTAAAAAAAACAGCAAATAGAGATCATTACTGAAAAAATGCACAAAAGCAATGACAAATGTCCCCCTGTGAACCTACATAGGACTGATCTCCTAGGACAGGTCTCCAAGTAGAGATAAGTCCTAGAAAATCTACAGAGCATCTAGGACAAAGCATCTAGCTTGAAGAAAGACATTGCACCTAAAAGGACAGGGCTCCTGGAAAATAAAGACATTGTATAAGAAGAACATAGCAACTAGAAGGAACAAGCTCCTGAAAGGACAGAGCTAGTAAAAGAAGGACAGACCACCTACATGGATGGAGCTCCTAGAAGGACAGAGCACCTAGAAAAACCAAACTCATAGGAGAAGAACAGAGCACCTAGAAGTGCAAAGCTCCCAGGAGAAGAAGAGAGCACCTAGAAGGACAGAGCTCAAACAGAGCTTGTTGAAGGAGGACAGTGCACATAGAAGGCCAGAAATTCCAAAAAAAAGGATAGAGCTTGTAGAGGAAGGACAGAGCTCCTAGAAGAATAGAGCTCTTACAAAAACAGGGCTCCTAGATGAAGGACAGAACACTTAGTAGCATAGAGCTCTTGCAAAGGACTGATCTTCTAGAAGAAGAACAAAGCTTGTAAAGAAGGACAAAACTCATAGAAGTACGATCGAAACCCTAGAAGAACAGATTTCCTAGCAGTAGGAGAGAACTCCCATAAGGACAGATCTCATAGAAGAAGGAAAGAGCTCCTAGAAGAAGAACCAAGCTCCTAGAAGAAGAACAGAGCACTTAGAAGAACAAAGCTCTTAGATGAAGGTGAGTAAACCTAGAAAGACAGAGCACCTAGAAGAACAGCATTAGTAAAAGAAGGACAGAGCACTAAAAGTGGAAATCCTAGCAGAAAGACAGACCTGAAAGGAACTCCTAGAAGGACAGAGTTCATAGAAGTAGGAAAGAGTTTTTAGAAGAAGAACAGAGCACCTAGACAGTTACAGTTCCTGGAAGGGCAGAGCTCCTAGAACAAAAGAGCTTTAAGAAGATGGACAGAGCTCCTAGAAGAACAGAACTCCAAGAGGAGGAACAGATCACTTGAAAGGACAGAGCTTATAGAAGCACAATCTCCTAGAAGGACAGAGCTCAAAGAAGAAAGACAGAACACCAAGACAAATTGAAATCCTAAGAGAAGGACAGAAATCCTAGAAGGATATAGGACACAGAAGAAGGAAAAAGCTTCTAGAAGAAGGAAGGACATTGCATCTAGAAAAAATAGTTAGAGGAAGGACAGAGCACCTAGAAGGATAGAGCTCCTGGATGAAGACATCCTAGGAAAAGGACAGAAATTTTAGAAGAAAGACAGAGGACCTAAAGAGATACAGCTACTAGAAGAACAGAGCTCCTAAAATGAAATAAAAAGGACAGAGCGTGTAGAAAAAGGACAAAGTTCCTTGAAGAATGACAGAGCATCTAGAAGGACAGAGATCACAGAAGGACAGAGAACATTAAAAGGACAGGTCACCAAGAAGAAAAGACACTCTAGAAGAAGAACAGAACATCAGATGGACAGAGCTCGTAGAAGAAGAACAGAGTACCTAGAAGCAGGGGCGTAGCTAATGTCTCCCGGGCCCTGGTGTGAGAGACCAACGAGCCCCCCCCCCCCCCCCTTCACGACCAAGTATATATACACACACACACCAAGACAGATATTACCAATAACACCAGCATATAGGAAGAGAAAATATTATTACCATACATATTACCGCCATACTTTAACTGACCAAATCCTGTACACTGAGACCAATATTACCAGTATATAGGAAGGAAATATTACCGCCACACCACAACCACTACCATCACCACCATATTGTTACTGACCAAATCCTGTATACTGAGACCACTAAAACACAGTACCAGATAACAAGTAACAAATAATTCCACCACACACTGGCTAACACCACCGCTGCTACTGACTAACACTACCACATACTGAATAACACCACCACATACTGACTAACACTGCCACATACTGACTAACACCAAGGCTGCTACTGATACCACCACCACATACTAACACCACCGCTGCTACTGACTAACACTACCACATACTGACTGACACTACCACATACTGACTAATACCACCACATACTGACTAACACCACCGCTGCTACTGAATAACATCCATTGTACACAGATCACTATCACCTCATCCAGTCATATAGAGGCTGACGCAGCTGTACACAGGTTCTGTACTCCATATACATTACAGTGCAGTTATATCAGGTGACTCACAGGGGACGTCTTCTCCTATCAGAATACTTCCCTTTTCATCTTCTCCATCTGTCCTGGGCCATTATGAGAACTACTCCGAGCCACGAATCCACAGAATCTGCACATCTGTATTGGCCCCTGTACGCCCTCATTTAGTAGGTAGGCTGACTGTATGTGACCCCTCTTATAGTATACGCCCGCCACTGTGTAGCCTCCTTATAGATGCCCCCTCTGTGTATCCCCTCTTATAGATGCCCCCCATGTTGCCCCCCTTATAGATGGCCCCCTCTCCCCCTATGTTACCCCCCTTATAGATGCCCCCCCTTATAGATAGCCCCTCTCTCCCCTTATAGATGGCCCCCTCTTCTCCCCCCTTATAGATGGCACCCTCTCTCCCACCCCCTATAGATGGCCCTCTCTCCCCCTCCCTCCTATAGATGGCCTCCTTTCATCCCTCCCTATAGATGGCCTCCTCTCTTCCCTCCCTCCTTATAGATGGCCACCTCTCTTCCCCCCCCTCCTTATAGATGGCCCCCTCTCACCTTCCTCCTATAGATGCCCCCCCTCAAACCCCCCCCTCCTTCTATAGATGGCCCCGTGCAGGCAAATAAAAAAAACACACACACACAACTCACCTAACCCGCTCCCCCGTTGATCCTCTCCTTCTTCAGACTCCGTCTGCCCCCGGCTGATGCGGATCTCTATGATGCGCGCGCTGCCGGGGATAGGACGCGTCACCCCCGGCAGCCGCGCATCAGCCGGGGGAAGACGGAGTCGGCCTCTCGTGACCGCAAGCAAAACAATGCTTGCGGTCACAAGAGTGGTTGATGGGGCCCCCCCCCCCTTGTGGCGGGCCGGGTAGTTACGCCACTGCCTAGAAAGACATAACTCCTAAAAGAAGAAAGCTCCTAGAAGAAGGATAGAGCTCCTAGAGTAACAGAGCTCGTAGAAGTGTAGAAATCTTAGAGTATAGACAGCATAAATAAAAGAAGAACAAGAATACTAGAACAGAACTGACAATTCTGAGAGGTCCTGGGGTCATGTGTTACCTTCTGCCTCCTCCGTATTTCTTCACTAGGATCTGTATATTCTTCTTATGTAGGAGAAACTAACTGCTTACTTATATGTTAGGAGTTGTCCTACAGTGACAGGAAGTATCTAACAACAAGATGGCCAACTGACCCCAAAAAAAAAAAAAAAAATCAACAGGGTAGTGATTGCAGCTCTGGAGTATAGTAAAGCTAAAGATCTCCAGATCAGTACTGGATAAGTAATGTAAGAAGCAAGTGCAGCTCTGGGGTATGATTGGGGGAATCTATTAAGAATTGCGTACCCGTATGTCGCTCTTAAATAAAACCCTGCCCCCATGCCCCACCCCATATTTACTAAAAGACGCACGCCTTAATAGCTCTTTGGATACTTCATTTATGGATGAGATCCCAGTGGCCATGTCTTTTGATTTTGTTCTTTCTGGTTTCTTTATGATATTTTTAACATTCTACTTATGTCCGTGGATTCTAGACATGACCAGACAAGGTGGACAGAGATGCTTCACTATACAGGGTATAGAAAAACAAGATGAAGAGATCAGAAAATAACTCGAGAACCCGGGGTGATGCTGGATGTTGACTGTATACAGGGGCCCATCTGGGGATTAATCTGATGTGAAGCAACAATCAACTGGTGTCAGTAAGTTATACAAATCTGTAATTTACGTCTATTTAAAAATCTCAACTCTTCCAGTACTTTTCAGGTGCTGTATGTGCTGCTGCAGGAAGTGGAGTATTCTTTCCAATATGACACACTGCTCTCTGCTGCCCCCTCTGTCCATGTCAGGAACTGTCCAAGAAGTAGCAGATCCCCATAGAAAACCTCTCCTGCTCTGGACAGTTCCTGACATGGACAGAGGTGGCAGCAGAGAGCACTGTGTCACACTGGAAAGAATACACCACATTCTGCAGGACATATAGCAGATGATAAGTACTGGAAGACTTAAGATTTTTAAATAGAAATAACATTGCAAATCTGTATAAGTTTCTCACACTAGCTGATTTGAAAGTTTTTATTTTATTTTATTTGAGAGTTCCCCTTTAATTGACTGGTGCCCTGAAAATAAAGCTTCATCAGTTTCTATATATATTCTATATAAAATCTTCATCACCTTTCAATAAATAGCTGGATTCGAGATGCAGCTTTGGCTGTGACTGGAGTATAGAATAGGAGACAAGACAAGTAAAGTACAGGCTGTACCCCAATACATCAGGCAGGGCTCTAAGTTGTGGATCAGTCAGCATCAGTGTTTTATTGGTTCTCTTGAATCTTATAATTGATTCCAATGGGAGACTGAGTGATGCAAAGTGATTTGATGAGGAAAAAAAAAACGTCTTCAGAAATCTTCTAGACTATTCTGTACAGCTGCATGGAGTAGGAGCTGGAGTATAAGGGGCTTCAGGAAATGCTAGTTGTCAGCAAGCTGATGTGTGTACCTGTGTATGAGCAGCAGCAGGTTCAGCACTGTGGACAGCTCCTCTGGTATACACAGACCAGGTGACTGTATATGACGCATCTTAGTCGCCTCCTCCACCATTCTCTTATATGTAACACTGTTACATGATATTATGGGGATGCATCCTGTGCGTCCGCTAGGGAGAAGACGCAGATTCTTGCCTTATCTGATGGGCAGTCGGCAGGGGAGGGGACGTGGGTAGGCGCTGGGAAGGTGTGGCCTCCCCTGCGCCAGATCATCATGATTTATACCTGCTTGCCAGCATAAATCATGACACAAATCTACACCCGCTGCCAAGCAGGTGCAGATTTTTTGCGCCAGGTGCACATCGGACGGATTTACTAAGGGGCGTGCACCTCTTAGTAAACCCGGACGGGAGAAAGGGGAGGGGCTTAATTTAGGACTATGCCAGTCTTGATAAATCAGCGGCAGACTTCATTTAAATAACTGAGCACAGGATCAAATCTGCACCATCAAATCTGCTGCGGATCCTGTACGCGTGAAAGCACCCTGAGGGTACAAACCCACACACCGTATACGCAGCAGATACGCAACAAATACACAGCAGATTTGATGGTGCAGATTTGATACTGTGTTCAGTTATTTAGATCTAATCTGCTGCGTATTTGCTGCGTATCGCAGCAGTAAATACGCTGCGTATACGGTGTGTGGGTTTATACCCTAAAGAGGTATTCCACGAAAACATAACTTTTGATATGTTGCTGCCCATGGTTAGACTAAGAATTCATTCCAAACTTGTTATTATCTATTTAGTCTCCTTCCCCAAGTTCTGAGCTGCTGCTTTCTGCTGAAGAAACAAAAACTGTGTGTGAGCTTTTCTCTCTGTCTCCCCCTCGTCCCTCCCTTCTGATACAGCTGATGTGAAGTGCCTGACTTGCTTTATCTGTAACATGCTAAAGGATGTTACAGGCAGCAGATCGCTCTCCACTGCGTCTCCAGACTCTGTCATGTCTGTCACGTGCTCAGTGTGAACCTTCTTTCATCTGTGAAGAGCACAGGGCATCAGTGGTGAATTTGGCAATCCTGGTGTTCTCTGGCAAATGCCAATCATCCTGCACGGTGTTGGGCTGTGGACGTCAGGCCCTCATACCATCCTCGTGGAGTCTGTTTCTAACCATTTGTGCAGACACATGCACATTTGTGGCCTGCTGGAGGTCATTTTGCAGGGCTCTGGCAGTGCTCCTCCTGTTCCTCTTTGCACAAAAGCAGAGGTAGTGGTTCTGCTACTGGGTTGTTGACCTCCTACTGCCTCCTCCACGTCTCCTGGTGTACTGGCCTGTCCCCTGGTAGCGCCTCCAGTCTCTGGACACTACACTGACAGACACAGCAAACCTTGCCACAGCTCGCATTAATGTGCCATCCTGGATTAGCTGCACTACCTGAGCCACTTGTGTGGGTTGTAGAGTCCGTCTCATGATACCACAAGTGATTTACTTGGAGTTATATTGTGTTGTTTAAGTGTTACCTTTATTTTTTGAGCAGTGTATATAAAGATTTCTAGACTATACAGATCAAAGATGCCACTACACTTAAAGGGGTTATTCAAGCGTAGAAAAACATGTCTGCTGTCCTCCAGAAGCAGCATTACTCTTACAGTTTGGATGTGGTTTTGCACATTGAAGTGAATGGATCTTAACTGCAAAACCACACCCATTTCCATTGATCATGGAAAACACAGAACTTCCTGTTTTCTGTTTTGTTTTTCTCAAAAAACAGGAACCAGTGAGAAAACAGGAAGTCCAGTGTATCCCAGGCCATCTGAGCGCTCACAGAGAGAAGGCACAAGTCAGAAAATCTGCCTTCAGGAGACTGGACCTGGATTTCTGGTAAGTACAGCTTTGTTCTACAGCATGATATCAACAAAATAAATAGTGAATGTATATTGCAAACTTGGTTTATTTAACATCTACTGTTGATTTAGATTTTGAACATTTTTTGTGGCGTTCATCTCCTTTTGGTCGGGGTGTAAGAGGTTAGTTGAGGGGCTTATCTCTACTTTAGGGGTGTCAGCATCTTGTCTGGTTGAGGGGCTCAACTCCTTTGGATGAGCGGTGTTAGCATCTTGTCTGATTGTGGAGAATCAAAAAAAATTACTTTTGTGGTGAGCCTTAAGTGTTCTGAGAAAAACAACTTTATTAGATATCCATAAAGTGTAAAGGAAATAGTGCAATTAGTCCAAAGTCTGTACAGTGAGAGTATGCACAGGTGCTGATGGGCTAGGGTGCTGTCGGGGAGGTAGCCCTATTGTACCCTACCTATCCTAGTGGAGGGACCGCTGGGTCAGGCGTCCCTTTGCCAGACGGTATCTGGCCCTACACTAGACAGTCATGTGATAGATGTACAGGCTGTCAGGGGGTGTGAGATCAGTGACTTCAGTTTGATAACAGTCACTCATCAATATGTGATGAGAATGAAGTCCCGAGTTCCACGTGGTTGTCTCAGGTAAGTATACGACACTTGCGACTCGTGAGGTAATGTATACTGTTCTTGCTATCTGAGATATTGGAAATGCTTCATGAGTTTCCACTTCCACCACTTCCGACGCGTTTCCCCTAAGTGGTGTACAAAGGTTCATCAGGGAAATGATGTGGAGATGTTTATAGTCTGGTCATCGAAGAGACAACCTATGTTAGATAGAAAACGGGGGAGATTTTAGTGCAAAAGGTGAATAGTCGCCCCTCAGATAGGGTGTAGTGAGTGGTGATAAGTACCTTTATGTTGTAAATGGAGTGTACTTATCAGGATTAGTACTGATCCCCTTATGTAGGGTTTTAGATAAGCAACTGTTTACTCACCATGTGATAGATACGCGTGTACATCCTCTCATGGCTATATTCCCCTCTTTTAGCTGCTACATCCACCATCTGGCTCAACAGGAGACACATCCCATCTTATAGGACACAGCTTTACCTGCATGTCATGTACCACTGACATGCATACATAATATCCGTGACCTACGGCAACTCACCTGCATGCCATGCGTATCTATCACATGGTGAGTAAACAGTTGCTTATCTAAAACCATACATAAGGGGATCTGTGCTAATCCTGATACACTCCATTTACAATAGGCACACACCTGGACTATCTATACATCCAACGACTAACTCCATAAAATCGTATATAAATTTACCGTTCCATCAACACAAGGCTTTTCCGGACCTGACTGTCTGAATACATACAGCATCTCCCATCAGTAAGTGACCATCTAATACTGCCATTTTTTCACCTTGAATATTATATGGCCACCCATACTCACGATGTATGCCTCATTGTTCCAGGCCTGCATCAGCACCTGCCAACACCATTATCCTTTACTTTTCATTATGAATATGGCTTCTACATAAAGGTACTTATCACCACTCACTACACCCTATCTGAGGGGCGACTATTCACCTTTTGCACTAAAATCTCCCCCGTTTTCTATCTAACATCGGTTGTCTCTTCGATGACCAGACTATAAACATCTCCACATCATTTCCCTGATGAACCTTTGTACACCACTTAGGGGAAACGTGTCGGAAGTGGAAACTCATGAAGCATTTCCAATATCTCAGATAGCAAGAACAGTATACATTACCTGACGAGTCGCCAGTGTCGTATACTTACCTGAGACAACCACGTGGATCTCGGGACTTCATTCTCATCACATATTGATGAGTGAATGTTATCAAACGGAAGTCACTGATCTCACACCCCCTGACAGCCTGTACATCTATCATATGACTGTCTAGTGTAGGGCCAGATACCGTCTGGCAAAGGGACGCCTGACCCAGCGGTCCCTCCACTAGGATAGGTAGGGTACAATAGGGCTACCTCCCCGACAGCACCCTAGCCCATCAGCACCTGTCCATACTCTCACTGTACAGACTTTGGACTAATTGCACTATTTTCTTTACACTTTATGGATATCTAATAAAGTTGTTTTTCTTATAACACTTAAGGCTCACCACAATAGTCATTTTTTCGGATTCTTCTTTGTTTGCTCTAAAGACTTGCGGGAGCCGCACATATAATAACTCAGCTAAGTACTTTCTCTTTTTTCCACTTACATTGTCTGATTATGGGGCTGATCTCCTCTGGTTGGAGATTTTAGCATCTCGTCTCAACTTAGCAACTTCCAAACAACATACACAAAGCACTTGACGCGTGTTAAGTGCAGGGGCTGGTTGGAAATAACTGATGGCCGGACAATCGTTCGTCTGTCCATTATTAAAGGTGTATGGCCCGCTTAAGTGTCCGGTTGTGGCACTCATCTCTTCTGGTTGGGGTGTTAGGATCTGACTGGGGAGTTTATCTCCTCTGGTTGGGGGCGCGATTGGTTGAGAGGCTTATCTCCTTTGGTTGAGGGTGATAGGGTCTGGTTGAGGGGTTTAGCATCTAGTCTTGTTGTGGGGCTCATCTCCTCTGGTTTGGGATGTGATTGGTTTAGGGGCTTATCTCCTCTGGTTTGGGATGTGATTGGTTGAGGGGCTCATCTCCTCTGGTTGGGTGGTGTTGGCATGTTGTTTGACCAAGGGGCTCATTTCCTCTGGTTGTGGGTGTGTTGTCTGCTTGAGGGGCTCATCTCCGTTAGTATCTTTTCTGGTCAAGGGGCTCATCTGCCAATTGTTGGATGTGTTTGCATATTTTCTGTTTAAAGAGCTGATTTTCTCTAGTTAGGGGTTTTAACATCTTGTCTGGTCGAGGGGCTCATCTCCTCTAGTTGAGGGTATGAGCATCTTGTTTGGTTACAGGTCTCATCTCCTCTGGTTGGGGTATGAGGATCTTGTCTGGTGTATAGACCTCATCTCCTCTGGTTGGGGTATGAGGATCTTGTCTGGTTATAGACCTCATCTCCTCTGGTTGGAGGTATGTTTGGTTAAGAAACTCATCTCCTTTTTAAGGTAGATGGATCTCAGGATCTGTGGTTCAAAGTCACCAGTCTGGATTTAAAGAGTTTCCTCTTTTCTTTTGGTTTGGGAAGTTCTTTCTGCTGTTCTTTTTGGGGTGACTGAGCCTTTACCTATCACACATCTTGCATTGCTGTGCTCAGTGATGTTATTACAGGCAGCGTTATTATTAATTCATCATGTATTCAAGAGCACAAGTAATGGAGAATGCTGTGTGCATCATCACAGGGAGTGTTATACATGGGTTAGGAAAGTGGGAAAGTCTAGCACAGCAGCAAATCAGGATCCAAATCTCAGAGACCCTTTTATATAAGCCAGCTCCTAACTAATATATATATATATATATATATATATATATATATATATATATATATATATATATATATATATATATATATACATACATACATACACATATATAGTTTTGGATGAACTATAACACTAAGCAATCTGTGCAGTAACACACTGTTATTTGAGCAAAGTCTAGCCATTGGCCCTGCTGCTCTGCCCATGTCCATCATCCAGTCTTTGCAGTGATGGATCCTGTTCCCATTACCCTGTTCTTCCTCCTTTGCCCACCTGGTCTCTAATCCTGACTCAGGTCTGGTCCTCTGCTAAAGTTATCCTGACTCTGCTTTGCCCGATCCTGTTCCCATAATCCTGACTGTACCTGAACCTGACCCAGCTGTCATCCTGCCACTCTACATGATCCTGTCCTTGCTTTTGTCCTGTATAATTCTGATTTCCATAATCCTGTTCGTCATTCTAACCCTGGTACTCTGCCTGATCCTGCTCCAGTCATCCTGTCCCCACTGTTGTCCTACTGCTCTGCCTGATGCAGCCTGCCTCTCTGCTCATATCCCCGCCTATCATATGCGGATTGCACCGCCCCGTACACCTGTCCCACGGCCGGTTCCTGGTGTGAGCTGCGGCATGAGATGTGACTTCTCCTTTAATTATTTATGTTCTCACACCCTGCAGCCTTTATGCTTTTTTTTTTTTTTTCCATCGGACTTCTCATTTAATACTCTGCTGAAAACCCTACAACAAGGACCATCAACTTCTGTGATTTTCTGTGACTCACCCTCACTCAGTCAATCCTGTAATCCCGACACGTCTCTCCATCACTTACACAATGACCCTTCTGGGAGAGAACAACCACAGAGTATCCGAGATCATTTATCAGCACAGAGATTTTAATTCTTTCAGAGACAATTCCCAGCAGAGGATCCGGCGCTGTAGAGAGCTCCAAGCTTCCTACGACAATTAGGCAAACAGAAGCCGCATATTAGCGTCAGGCCTCCAGGGATCAGCTCAGATTGGAAATTGTGAATTTCTTGGAATTTCTTCATTAAAATTACATGTTACGGCCTTCAGAATTAAAGGGCCACTGACCCTGCAATGGTGGGTATACCAATGCAGCAGCATAAGAGGAATGACTGATCCTCACACAAAAGACTTAAACAGGTCACTATCACTAGAGCTGTACATGCGGCCATACTGGCTGTCACTGAAGGTTTGATAGTACTAGGGCATAGCTGAAGCCATGGATAATGTAAGAGGCGAGCAGACCTGACATGTGACATGTTCCCCTTTATTATGGTCCAGATAGAAAAGATCATTTACATCCAGTCAGAATCTGTTGAGGAGCAGTCACATTGTATCCTGGAGAAATCTACACCCCACAAATCACAACTTGAACTAAACTATGGACAGATGCCCCTGAGCCAGACACCAGGGTGGGGAAGGAGTACAACCTCTGTTCCACAGCCAAGACAGCAGGGGGGGGCTGCCATAAATAGTGGCCTTTGGGTGCCCACTGCTATCCTCTACTAGCAGATAAAAGACTAGAGAGCACCCCCTGCTGTTGTTGGGTACATACAATGAGAAGCGTCACCCCCCACTCTCCTCCCTGCAAGTATATATACAAATAGTCCAGAATATACAGAACATTTGGCGGTGGCCAGAGAAAACACACGGGAAATTCCCACATAGCGCTGAAAACACTGCTGGAAGGTAAGAATGACACGTCTGCTGGTCTCAGGCAGGGAGGGGGAAATCGGGGAGAGAGGGCTTATACACGCAATGATCACATGACCAAGGATAGTGCAGTAGTCAGGAGGAGGCACTGCTTCTCCACAAATAATCTATATAATCACAGGATCCTAAAACAGTAAAATTATATACACATCGTACGGCACGCAGAGAGTCAACAAAAATACAACCAAAAAGGTGCGGCTGACGGCAGCAGCGGCCATGAGCACATGGAATAAATAGTCTGTGTCCTTCTGTCCTCCCGCCTGGAGGCCCAACAACCAGCAGGGGAGACGGCGCCACCTCAGTCCCCCATCTTTACCTTGGACGTCTGTAAACCAAACAGAAGGGGAGATTTAATACAATGAGGAGACAGATTTAGCAGAGCTCAGTGCAGCACAGAGGAGAGGCAGCGTCCTAAAGATGGAGGGCGAGCCCAACAATAAGGATGATGCACGTACCTGCAGGATGGCGACAATAACCCCGAAGAGACCGATGGCGCTGCCGAAGATCTCCACAATCAGAATCTTCACAAAGAGGCTTGGGTTCTGTGCGTCAGCGAGAGCGGCTCCGCTGCCTACAATGCCGACACAAATCCCACAGAACAGGTTGGAAAAGCCGACTGTGAGGCCAGCGCCAAACATGGAGAACCCTTAAAATATAAGGAGGAAGATTCAGGAAGTTTTCATACCAGGAAAAATCTACCCATTGTGTACGACACACGACACGCCCCCATGTGACCAAGAAGCAGAATGCAGGCGGAGAATGGGCACATTGTGAAAACACACTTATTCTACATATGCCGTACATATTATTAGAGAGCAGACTATCTCTACAGCTTCCAGCAGATCACCCCACATACACACCATGACTAGAAACATAGAAGATTGTTGGCAGAAAAAGACCACTGGGTCCATCTAGTCTGCTCTTTTAGTATTTCCCTTATTATTATCTTAGGATAGATGTATGTTTATCCCAGGCAAGTTTACATTCAGTTATTGTAGATTTACCAACCACATCCACTGGAAGTTTGTTCCAAGCATCTACTACTCTTTCAGGAAAAATTTTCTCACGTTATTTCTGATCTTTCCCCCAACTTACCTCTTACTGTGTCCTCTTGTTCTTGAGTTCAGTTTTTAACTAAAAACAATTCCCTCCTGAACCTTATTTAGTCCTTTAACATACTCCCGACTCCCAGAGCTGTGCGGGCTGTGGCTGCTGGAGAGGATGATGGCAGGGGGACACTGAGGGACACAGGGCACTGGAGGGACACTGAGCATCCCCCTGCCATCATCCTCTCCAGCAGCCACAACCCACACAGTGTCTTTTTTAGGTGAGGTCTCCAGAACTGGACGCAGTATTCCAGATGTGATCTCACTAGAGCTCTATACAGCGGGATCACAATCTCCCTCTTGGTTATACCTCTAGCTATACAGCCCAGCATACAATTTGCTTTCCCTACCACCTGGTTGCACTGGTGACTCATTTTAAGGCTGGCAAAAATCACTACCCCTAAATCTTTCTCCTCCGAAGTCTTTTCCAACACAGTACTGCCGATGTGATATTTGGATAGAGTATTCCTCCTCCCCAAGTACATTATTTTACATTTGGAAACTTTGAACTGCAATTTGCAGTGTTTGGACCACTTATCTAGTAAAGCTAAATCATTTTCCATATTACTGACACTTCCAGGAATATCAACCCTATTGCACACTTTTGTGTCATCAGGAAACAGACAAACTTTACCTATCAACCCTTCTCCTATATCTCTTACAAATATTGAAAATAGGACCCGAACTTGTGGTCACCACTGTAACCAGTCTCTGCTCTGAATAAACACCATTACCAACAACCCTCTGATCTATCCTTCAGCCAACCACAAATCCACTAAACTATCCAGGGATTAAGTCCAATTTTCTCTAACTTCTCTATCATCTGTTTATGGGGAATTGTATCACTAGTAATAAGAGCTTTGCTCCTTAAGGGTATGTTCACACTGAGGAATACGCTGCAAAGTTACCGCGGATTCCCCCCGTAAAATATCAATTTAGCAATGTCAATGATTTGCATAGGATTTCTCTACTGTTGTTCACACAACACAATTTCCGCGATGAAAATTCTGCCGTGGATCCACTTTCAGCCTGAAGAATTGACATGTAAATTCTTTGGGTGGATTCCGCTAGAGGAATCCAACAGAAGTCAATGGGTCTTGAATTCTGCTTAAAATTCCACTTGAATTCCGCCAGACTTGAATAGGCGAAAAATTTCAAGAAGAAAACTTTCCTCTTCAATTTCTTGCTGAATACTCGCCTATTCCTCAGTGTGGACATACCCTGATACATGAATATCCAGGGTGCAGGGGTCATCCTCTAGACATACAATGTATATGCTGCACTCACCTGCGTGGTAGTTTCTGTTCCCAATAGCACTCGGGGTCGTCGCTTTGAATTGCTGAAACACAAAACGCGGTTATTCTCCTCTATATTCCCAGTCATTTCACATCTATTATCGCCACATCACACATTTAAAGTTTCGTTCATTCCAGCACCTTCTTACTGGTGCTCTGGTATCCTTTTCAGTTAGGGGAAACAAAATTGAGGGTGGGTCTCTTACCTCCACCATGTTGCTGATGACTATCGCCATGATGATGCCATAGATGGCCACTGCCTCACAGAAGATGATGCTAGAAGAGAGAAGAAGGATGATGCATCGGCCTGGAGCACAACCACCAGTGGGTGGGCAGGCAGACAGACAGACAGCGGGATTATGGCTGCCATTACTTTTTCTCTTACCTGACCAGATTCTTAGTTTTGATCCTTGGGGCTTTCACCCCTCCGCCCAGGATACTGGAGCCGGTGATGTAGATTCCCCTACGAGAGACAGAGAATGATCAGATAGGACGAGGCACCAATCCACTGGTGGCCTGACACAGGGATTCTCTATATCCCCGACCAATACTACATATAAAACACAGGGACCCACAGTCCCTCCACCATAGATTACACAGGGACTATACCCCACCACAAGCCTGCACCACATGTACCATAAAGCAGACCATCCCTTTCAATTTTATCCCAGCAGGCACTTACCAGGCAGCCCCCACCACCGACAGAGAGATGGCCAGACCAATGCCCAGGTTGGCCCACATGTACGGGGACGTCTCAGTGAGGAACCTAAGAAAGAAAAAGATGAGGAGAATATAAAAAAAAAAGGAGTTAATAGTTTTACATCCTGACACCAGACACCAATACACAGGGCGAGAGCCAGAGCTTCAACACTGCTTATAAAGGACTGTCAGATGCCTGTTATTAGGAGCAGCCAAGCAAAGCAGCAGAGGCAACGCAGCCCACGTGATATCACAGCATGTGGCCACAGGGAACAATGGCCCCTATACTGCAACCGTCGAGAGAACAAACACAATTGAATTACCTTTAAGTAGTACAGGGAAATAAAATATATTCAGTGTTGGCAAGAGGTTGGGACATAATAAAGAACTTATACTTACTGGTCCCTGTGCCCCCACAGCACCGTGTCTCGCTTCTGGACCCCCCACCGGCATTCTCTATCTCTCCCCCCTGCTGTCACAACCTGGCTGATGGATTGCCAGCTCAGTCAGTGACTGGGGTGGAACATCTCCTGTCAGGTTGTGATGCAGGGTCTGAAAGCCTGGTGATGGGGCACTGCAGGGGCACAGAGACCAGTAAGTATAGGTTCTTTATTATGTTCCCCCACCCACCCCCTGCCCGCACTGTCAATATTAATTTTGCAGGCAGGCTGGCCCATAACCGTATCACATGACCACAGGTAAAATATAACAATAATATAATATACAGGGACCCCATGTACAGGGAATTATACACATACACAGGAGGCCCTGTACACACCTCCAGGCAGTGGCACTCCAGTCTGGTGCCTTCAGCTTGGATCCTGCATCCTAGGGTAATACTGATGTCAGACCCCCGGAGTCCCCATGGGCCACAAATCATCGTACAGGACACCCCCCGCAAGGTAGCGCACTCCTCTCACACACCTCTGGGCCGACAGTGACGTACACACCGCGGTCACATTCACATTGTATGGAGCTGGTGAGAGGATGTATAACAGCCTACTCCACACACACTCCGTCCGGGCCCGGCCAGACCAGACCGCACCTCTGTTATGTGTAAATACTAAAGAGCTGACACTCCAAACACAGGGGAGGACGCTTGTGCCAACCTTCCTACAATGTCACCGAGACAGAAGCAACCCACTGCTGAGCTACAACCACCCACTATATGCACACCAATCCTATACTATGAATACAAAAAAAAAAACTATCATATAATTAAAAAAAAAATTATACCGTGGTACCTTGGTTTAAGAGTGTTTTGGTTTAAGAGCTCACAGTTTTTAAAAATTGTGACTTTGTTTAAGAGCATTGCTTTGGTGTAAGAGCTCCCTGTACTGGGTGAGAGGGTGAGTGGGGGAGGGGTATGGTCTGCATAGCGGGGTCTACAACTCTGTACTCTGACCCAGGAAGTCTCCCTCACCTTCCAAATCATAGCAGATCCACTTCAGGGGACGGTGGAGGTAATCTCTCCATAGCTGTAACCCCTCTCTCCCCGGACAGAGAGCGCTGCATGTATGTGCCCACATCTGCCCTGCTCATTCCTTCATGCTCCCTGCAGTCTCTGTCAGTCCTTGTTTCTCCCATCCTCTCCATTACTGTACAGTAACTTATAATATCACAGATTCTGCTGTTTCTGAATGTTTGTTTCACCCGTTTAACATGTTATTCAGAATAAGAAATCATTATATTTGGGGTGTGGAACCAATTGTCTGCATTTCTATGATTTCTTATGGGAAAATTTGCTTTGGTTTAAGAGATGATTTGGATTACAAGCATGGTCCCGAAACAAATTATACTCGTAATCCAAGGCACGTGTGTGTGTGTGTGTGTATATATATATATACACACACACACACTTTATTGTATTTTTGTATTTATTTTTTATTGCTCTCAAGCATATATATTTATAGCAGCGTTTCTCTCTAAAATATATATCATATCCGTATCTCCCGCTGCCTCACAGACACGAGGAACATTCCTAGAATTCCCCATTAGTCATGGAATTCGGATCTTTGTAATAAGATAAGACCATAGAGGAAGATTTTGTTTCCTTATACAGACACTGTCATAAAATATATATATATATATATATATATATATATATATATATATATATATATATATATATATATATATATATATATATAAAAATAATCACAGAATATAAACTGCGAGTCAATGGTCCGGCCTATAGTCATGTGATCAGGTCACATGATGTCGCTTCTCTGCAGGATACTTTCAGGCCTTTAGTCTCAGAACACAAGTATTATAAGGTGGGACCGCTGGCAGTGGGGAACACGGTGTGTAGGGCACAGGGCGCTGAAGACCCCCATCATTCACAGGGAACCCCAAGATGATGGGCAGCAACACAGGCAGGGAGCGTCCCGTCTCAATCACTTACCAGGCCACATCAAAGCGGAATCCCAGGTCAAATATGGTGTAACAGGTACCTGCAGGCAGAGAAGAAACAATGTCAGCGAGGTCACATGACACGTGATCAAGACCAGGAAAACCAACATGGAGGAGGAGCAGCTACATGTTTAATACCCTATACAAGGAGGAGGCTCCACTCTGCCCACACCACCATGATGGCCCCAGGGCTTGTCTTATGAGTCAGCTGCTTCCTGCACAGTGAGGGGTATCTCACTGACTGGCTGCCAGGAAGAGCTGTCAGAGGGAAGAGGAGAAGTTTTTTTAGTGACAGGATATACCAGCTGCAGAAACCTATATATTACTGAAGTGCTATAACAGCAACTATTGCTAGCAAGAAGAACCCCGCAGATACAAGTAGAGATCTGCTGAACAAACAGAACATTATCTAGTCTACTCCAGAGCTTCAATCCAAATTCTGCTGCCCGTCATAGAAGTCAAGCTTATAAAAAGACTGTCGCCCCAATAAATCATGTATACATGACCAGGCCGTACAGATCACAACAAGAACTGTGCTGACAGCAGAATAGCGACTTCAGCTCTGGAGTATTATACAGTACAGAACATTCACAGAGTGTGAACAGAACACATACGTGCAGCTCTGGGGAAGTGTCGTAATGCTACCACCGCATACAATTCTCCTATATCATTACTCAATCCACTCCTCGAGAAAACACGGTTGGGTAAT
The DNA here is from genome assembly GCF_027789765.1 of Dendropsophus ebraccatus. Classification (NCBI taxonomy): domain Eukaryota; kingdom Metazoa; phylum Chordata; class Amphibia; order Anura; family Hylidae; genus Dendropsophus; species Dendropsophus ebraccatus. Next base: position 98,638,799 of record NC_091461.1, read on the forward strand.
GTTACTTTGGATACGGGGAGAATCTGGGTGACTACCAACATGGCCTCCGTTATAGCCTCCACCCCTCTGTCCTTGGGTCCTGAGCGGTAAGCCTCCCGCATCACATTTACAGGAGAATTAGTGCAGTCACATGACCCAGTACAGACTCCTCACTGTAATAACATGAACAATTATACATGAGAACAATGAAGGGGTCAGAACAGCTGCCAGCAGCCATATATACTACATGAGGGGGCAGTATGGGCCAGGTTTGTGCGCCCCGAGGGGGAAGCATGTACAGGCCCTATTCCACAGGACGATTATTGTTCAGATTATCGTTAAACCATTCGAATCTAAACGATAATCGTTCGGTTGAATAGCAGTTAACGATTAACGACCGAACGAGAAATCGTTGATCGTTTAATAAGACCTGGACCTATTTTTATAGTTGCTCGTTCGCAAATCGTTCGCATTGAATAAGAAGACGTTCGATCGTTGGCAGTAGTGAAGAACGAAATAGCGACGACAAGACGACCGCAAGAACGATCGTAAGTAACGATTATCGTTCCATGTAAATGGGTGAACGATTTCAGGTCTTTCGCAGGTCGTTTATCGTTAACGGTTATGCGAACGATAATCGTCCTGTGGAATAGGGCCCTACCGTATACAGAGCAGGGCCAGTGACAGCTGAGCATCTCACTATAGAATAAATATACATCACACACACAGATGTATGACAGCTGTGATTGGATGCTATCCATCTGAGACAAAAAGGTGCGATTTAGATTCCAGAACGCCAATGTTATATATATTACACACGCAGATGAATTTATCAATGATTTTGAGCAACAACTTATGTGCAACTTAGGTGTGCAAGGATTTCTAGTGAAAGCATTAATAAATTCCCACCACTGTATACAGTGAAGGGCCAGTGACTGCAATATATATATATATATATATATACATACATACATACATACACACAGTGGTACCTTGGTTTACGAGTAACTGAGTTTGAGAGCGTTTTGCAAGAAGAGCTCACATTTTTTCAAAATTTTAACTTGGTATAAGAGCATTGCTTTGGTATAAGAGCTCCCTGTACTGGGTGGGAGGGGGAGTGGGGGAGGGACATGGTCTGCATAGCAGGGTCTACAGCCCTGTACTCTGACCGAGGAAGTCTTCCTCACCTTCCAAATAATGGCAGATCCACTTCAGGCTGGGGCTTACACGAGGGGACCGGACTGTTGAGGTAATATCTCCATAGCTGTAACCCCTCTCTCCCCAGACAGAGTGCTGCATGTATGTGCCCAAATCTGCCCTGCTCATTCCTTCATACTCCCTGCAGCCCTCGCATTTCCCATCCTCTCCATTCCTGCTATAATCTGCCTGCACTCACACTCAGCCATTTACACTGCTGTATAAAAAAATTTCTGTCACTGCCCTCCTGCTCTGTGATTCTCACTTCCTGATTGGTCCAGGCTGAGCACACCCCTTCCCCATTGCTGTCATGTGACCACACAGACCTCTGACAGCAGCCCTGCTTCTCTACTCTAGCCTGTTGTACTATGCTACTGCATTATGGGGATCTGCAGTTCCATCCTCTATCTACAAACTGTTGCTGTTATTTCTGGTTTATCCACTTACTATACATTATATTCCACATGCTGATTGCTCTACTGTACAGTAACTTATATGACATATTCAGCTATTTCTAAATTTTTGTTTCATTTGTTTTACATGTTATTCAGAATTAAAAAAATCATTTTTGGGGTGCGGAACCAATTGTGGGCATTTCAATGATTCTTTATGGGAAATTTTTCTTTGGTTTAAGAGTGGATTTGGAATACAAGCACGGTCCCGGAACCAATTATGTGGTGAGATGCAAGATGTATGACACCAAAATCACTGATTCACCCAGTAATATTGTGGGGAATCCACAGCACCCCACTGCAAGTGTACACAGCGTACTTATTCAAACATCCACAAAGTGACAAAACGTTTATATCCGTACAGTAGGACTATTTTCAAGTCCCACAGGAAGAATGGAAACATTGTGCTCCGTGATGTGCTGCCTTCCTGTAACTACGGTGAATACTGAGTGAGACTAGTGACTGCAGAGACATATTTTATATATTACACACACACAGTGTACACAGAGCGGGACCAGTGACTGCGGAGCCATATAAATATATATATACAGTGTACACAGAGCAGGACCAGTGACTGCGGAGCCATATAAATATATATATACAGTGTACACAGAGCAGGACCAGTGACTGCGGAGCCATATAAATATATATACAGTGTACACAGAGCAGGACCAGTGACTGCGGAGCCATATAAATATATATATACAGTGTACACAGAGCAGGACCAGTGACTGCGGAGCCATATAAATATATATACAGTGTACACAGAGCAGGACCAGTGACTGAGTCAGATGTAACCAGCCGTCCCCGGATCTGCCCTTCACTTGCGTTTACCCCAAACACTGCAGGGGGAGGGGGATGTGTTTTGGGCGACACTGGACAGCAGGATCCGGTCAGCTCGGCACAGTCACTGGACTATCCGGATGCCACCCCTAATACAGATGAGGGTTCCCCAGGACACTGAACCCCCCGGGCTCCTTGCTGATTGTTTTCACTATAACATCTTCCATACAGAAGAAGGTCACTCAGCTTTCCCAGACCCTAAATGGCAGCAGCTCACCTGCACAGTGATCAATCCCCCCCCCCCCCCCCCCAGTGTGTGAGGATCCGAGGAGTGCAGAGACAGGGATCAGTCCCCCCCAGTGTGTGAGGAGCTGAGGAGGAGTGCAGAGACAGGGATCAGTCCCCCCCATTATGTGAGGAGCTGAGGAGTGCAGAGACAGGGATCAGTCCCCCCAGTGTGTGAGGAGCTGAGGAGTGCAGAGACAGGGATCAGTCCCCCCAGTGTGTGAGGAGCTGAGGAGTGCAGAGACAGGGATCAGTCCCCCCAGTGTGTGAGGAGCTGAGGAGTGCAGAGACAGGGATCAGTCCCCCCAGTGTGTGAGGAGCTGAGGAGTGCAGAGACAGGGATCAGTCCCCCCAGTGTGTGAGGAGCTGAGGAGTGCAGAGACAGGGATCAGTCCCCCCAGTGTGTGAGGAGCTGAGGAGTGCAGAGACAGGGATCAGTCCCCCCCCAGTGTGTGATGAGCTGAGGAGTGCAGAGACAGGGATCAGTCCCCCGCCAGTGTGTGATGAGCTGAGGAGTGCAGAGACAGGGATCAGTCCCCCCCCAGTGTGTGATGAGCTGAGGAGGAGTGCAGAGACAGGGATCAGTCCCCCCAGTGTGTGAGGAGCTGAGGAGTGCAGAGACAGGGATCAGTCCCCCCCCAGTGTGTGATGAGCTGAGGAGTGCAGAGACAGGGATCAGTCCCCCCCCAGTGTGTGATGAGCTGAGGAGGAGTGCAGAGACAGGGATCAGTCCCCCCAGTGTGTGAGGAGCTGAGGAGTGCAGAGACAGGGATCAGTCCCCCCAGTGTGCGAGGAGCGCAGAGACAGGGATCAGTCCCCCCCCCCCCCCCAGTGTGTGAGGAGCTGAGGAGTGCAGAGACAGGGATCAGTCCCCCCAGTGTGCGAGGAGCGCAGAGACAGGGATCAGTCCCCCCCCCCCCCCAGTGTGTGAGGAGCTGAGGAGTGCAGAGACAGGGATCAGTCCCCCCAGTGTGCGAGGAGCGCAGAGACATGTTCTACAAGGACTCACAGGGATCGAGCCATAGAAAAGAGGAAGCAGATCACAAGAGGCGACAAAACCGCCCAGCACAGAAAATATCAGACATGGGCCCAAGTATATAGTCTATACACACTGCAGGGCCCATGTATATAGTCTATACACACTGCAGGGCCCATGCATATAGTCTATACACACTGCAGGGCCCATGTATATAGTCTATACACACTGCAGGGCCCATGTATATAGTCTATACACACTGCAGGGCCCATGTATATAGTCTATACACACTGCAGGGCCCAGCTATATAGTCTATACACACTGCGGGGCCCAGCTATATAGTCTATACACACTGCAGGGCCCGATTTATATAGTCTATACACACTGCGGGGCCCAGCTATATAGTCTATACACACTGCGGGGCCGCACAGCAGCAAGCTACCACCCACAGATACAACATCCATCACTACACAGGAGGCAGGGATGCGGGGGAGAGGGACGGGGTGTCGCGGCCTCTTACCTACGATGAGCAGGGTGGCCCAAAAGGCCACGGTGACCCCGGAGTACAGCAGCAAGTGACCGTTCATGGCGGACCGGAGGTGACAGAAGACTGCAGGATGTGACACTGACCCGGGGGGTGAGCACAGCGATCTAACACCGGCCTGTACAGATCATCTGACAACCGCCCACCAATCACCTGACTGCCACACACGTGATCACCACTCTGCACTTACCCCTCCCATATCAACGTGGTGCGGTCCGGCCTTCTGACGTCACCATGAACGTCCCCAACGTCAGCACGTCGCCGGCACGTACAACCTCTAGGGAAGCCGCGGCAGCCATCTTTGATGTTGTCAGTCAGTTTATTCTCCCATAGGTGGTGATGATGGAGGTGAAATTCCTTCAAATGTCCTGATAGCATATTCCATTGATATAGAGAAGGGATGGGAAACCTTCGGCCCTCCAGCTGTTGCAAAACTACAATTCCCATCATGCCTAGACAGCCAAAGCTTTAGATTTGTCGAGCAGACTTTTGAAGCCAAAGCCAGTAACAGACCATAAACGGGGAAGAGGTCATAAAGGAAAGTCAGAGATTTCTCCTCTTTCCAAATCCATTCCTGGCTTTGGCTTCAAAAATCTGTCAGATAAATCTCTGTAAACACACCATAACTACTACTCCTAATATCCATCACTAACCTAACAACTACTACTCCTAATATCCATCACTAACCTAACAACTACTACTCCTAATATCCATCACTAACCTAACAACTACTACTCCTAATATCCATCAATAACCTGTAATTCAGAACTACTACTCCTAATATCCATCACTAACCTAACAACCACTACTCCTAATATCCATCACTAACCTAACACCCTCAACTCCCAGTGTCAACCACTAACCCATCCTCTACAGTCATGGCCAGAAGTTTTGAGAATGACACAAATCTTATATTTTCACATGATCTGCTGCCCTCTGGTTTTTGTGTGTGTTTGTCAGATGTTTTTATCACATACAGAAATATAATTGCAATCATATTATGAGTAACAAAAGCTTATATTGACAGGATGAGTTAATGCAGCAATTCAATATTTGCAGTGTTGACCCTTCTTCTTCAGGACCTCTGCAATTCTCCCTGGCATGCTCTCAGTCAACTTCTGGACCAAATCCTGACTGATAGCAGTCCATTCTTGCCCAATCAATGCTTGCATTTTGTTAGAATTTGTTGGTTTTTGTTTGTCTACCCGTCTCTTGATGATTGACCACAAGTTTTCAATGGGATTAAGATCTGTGGAGTTTCCTGGCCATGGACCCAAAATCTCTGTTTTGTTCCCTGAGCCATTTAGTTATCACCTTTGCTTTATAGCAAGGTGCTCCATCATGCTGAAAAAGGCATTGTTGATCGCTAAACTGCTCTTGGACGGTTGGGAGAAGTTGCTCTTGGAGGACATTCTGGTACCATTCTTTATTCATGGCTGTGTTTTTAGGCAAGACTGTGAGAGAGCCGATTCCCTTGGCTGAGAAGCAACCCCACACATGAATGGTTTCAGGATGCTTTACAGTTGGCATGAGACAAGAATGGTGGTAGCGCTCACCTCGTCTTCTTCGAATGTTGTTTTCCAGATGTCCCACAAAATCGGAAAGGGGATTCATCAGAGAAAATGACTTTACCCCAGTCCTCAGCAGTCCACTCCCTGTACCTTTTGCAGAATATCAGTCTATCCCTGATGTTTTTTCTGGAGAGAAGTGGCTTTGCTGCCCTCCTGGAGACCAGGCCTTGCTCCAAGAGTCTCCGCCTCACAGTGCGTGCAGATGCACTCACACCTGCCTGCTGCCATTCCTGAGCAAGCTCTGCACTGCTGGTAGCCCGATCCTGCAGCTGAAACACTTTTAAGAGACGGTCCTGGCGCTTGCTGGTCTTTCTTGGGCGCCCTTGAGCCTTTTTGGCAACAAAGCAACCTCTCTCCTTGAAGTTCTTGATGACGCGATAGATTGTTGACTGAGGTGCAATCTTTCTAGCTGCGATACTCTTCCCTGTTAGGCCATTTTTTGTGCAGTGCAATGATTACTGCATGTGTTTCTTTAGAGATAACCATGGTTAACAGAAGAGAAACAATGATGCCAAGCACCAGCCTCCTTTTCAGGTGTCCAGTGGTGTCATTCTTACTTAATCATGACAGATTGATCTCCAGCCCTGTACTCATCAACACCCACACCTGTGTTAATGGAGAAATCACTGAAACAATGTTAGCTGGTCCTTTTTAAGGCAGGGCTGCAATGATGTTGAAATGTGTTTTGGGGGATAAAGTTCATTTTCTAGGCAAATATTGACTTTGCAAGTAATTGCTGTTAAGCTGATCACTCTTTATAACATTCTGGAGTATATGCAAATTGCCATTTTAAAAACTGAAGCAGAAGACTTTGTAAAAATTAATATTTGTATCAGTCTCAAAACTTTTGTCCATGACTGTAGACTGATACATAGTGATATAGTGTGTGCAGCTCCTGTGCTTAGCTCACAGAGGATTGTCTGCACTGACATAGCTGATAACAGAGAGCAATAGATTGTAGTCACTTCTCTCCAGACTAAAGGTGAGCATACACCTTCAATAACCATCGGCTGAGCGTTCCTGTGTTCTCTAAAGGGAGGGGTAAGCCACAGCCAGACTCTCTTCAAGAACAAAGGGGTCAGGCAGTGATTTTCCATCACGCCAAACCCCTATCTCCACCAATATAATTTGTGTTGAGCCCCATACACTGTACTGTATTCACCTCTCCTGTCCTACCGTCACATGGCTGATAACAGAGAGTAATATATTGTAGTCACCTACCTTACAGTCACCTCTCCGCAGCCTGACATGGCTGTTAATAGAGAGCAATATATTGTAGTCACCATGCCTACAGTCATTTTTCCACAGCTTGAAATGTCTGATAACAGAGAGCAATAGATTTCATTCACATGTTGAGTGAAACGGCTGCTGTGAGTCCACGCTGGGGGTTGTAGTTGCCACATTTCCTGGTGTTGGGCTCACTGGTATATCGCTGATATCAGGGTGTCGTTCTCTCTTCTGCCCCAGGGTTTTTTGTTATCCCCAGGAATCTGGGGGCTACTGGTAACCCCACCACCATTACCACCCCCACCACCCAAGGCCCGACCCCTGGTATTCCCTGATTATTCACAGACTGCTCAGGAATGTCTCAGTGCAGTGAGAGCCATAGTGGAGGCCAGGACGCCATCACCACTCCTAACAATGCAGACACCAGGACCCTGCTCGGGGGCCCCCATTATCTTGTGTGGGCTCAGGGGGACCCTATTACAGTCATAGAATGGGGGGGAGGTTCATTTACATGTTGCTCATTCATATAATTTGTGCTGCTGCCTCCTTCGGAATTAACTCTGACCAGCAGGTGGCAGTACAAGCTTGTAGAGTACTGCAGTACTGTACACTGAGACTCAAACTGGTTACCTGACTCGCTGTGCCAGTATTCACTTAGACCAGACACATTGTATGATCCTCTGGGTTACTAGGCACACTGTACTGCCACCCCATGGGACCTGACATGTTGTACTATCTTATGGGTTACCTGACACCACCCTGTACTACCACCCCATAGTTTTCCTGACACACTGTACTGCCATCCCATAGGTTACCTGATGCATTATACCATCATCCCATGGGTTACCTGACAGACTGCATCATCACCTTTTGGGTTATCTAATATGCTGGGGGACATTTACAAAGGCTGCCCCATTGGCTTGAGCCAGGGTGAGGGCCCAGATTCCTTCCTTATCCTTGGCGCACACCTGCCGCATCCTCCTTCGCCTGATGGGGGTAAATTATGATACAAATCTACAGGTGCAGGGCTGGCCGGGTTTACTAAGAGGCGTTCGCCTCTTAGTGAATCCAGCCAGGGAAGAGGGGCCAGCAGAAAAGTAAGTCAAACAGTCTGGAGCAGCAGGAAAGACAACTTTCTGAAGCAGTTGCGCAGGCTCTACAGCAGTAAAATGGCTGTACATTTTTATTGAAAACTATTTTGAAAGTTAAACAATAAAAAAAAAAACAATACAAAGGTCCCTAGGCCTGTAGATAAGAGGACGGCATATACATTCCAATCAGGAGGAGACACAGTTTACTATACAGATATATTATACTGTGGCAGGAGCAGTGCGGCTGAACACCTGACGGCAGGAGTCGCTCACTGCACAGTCTCCTGGTTGTTGGATGGAGATGGTGGAGTCTATGAAGGACAAGGACCTCTTGATTCTCTGGCTGCAGTTAGGTTTATGGTTTTCTGCTGTCAGATATTTTTGTGTGTTTGATGCCATGTTGTTCGATCATCCTGGAAGGACTGTACCTACGAAAGAAACCAATATTCAGACTTTATCACTTCCCTTTCTTGGCCAAATATAGGAATCATATAGAGTGTAGCATCTGGTATTCCTGTCCCATTATCTATAATAATTCAACAATATATCACATACATCATCCGGGCCCAGGAGTTGATAATCTAAAGTTCCACATTATAGTGCCATATATTATAAGTGTAGCTGCCCTGGAACTATGGATGGGGCTACTGCAGTCTATTGGGCTACATGGGTCTAAAATATATTGTATTTTATAACTCACATTTCTGGGGCTCAAGAGAGTTATCTGCACCATGTGAACATGGCCTGATTGATACACATGTAATAGACTGACATTTACCTCCTTCCTTCATGTAAAGCTTAGTTATCCTCTTCTTGGTCAGGCCCTGTCTTGCTTGGGGGCCCCTGCAGCCGCGGTTTACAGGCTTCCTCCTCCCCACTTTCCTCAGACTGCTCATTCTCCAAAATATACTTGATCACATTCCTGTCGGTCACGGTCATGTCCAGGCAGCGGCACGGAGAGGTGCTGACCACAAATGAGCTGCCCCAAGCGCTCTGACACAAGTCTTTGCCATTCACATACATCTGGTTCAGAGAGGACAACGATGGTTAGAGGGGATGGTGACATATGATCGGGGCCCTGCTGTACATTATAAGAATAGTTGCACTGGGCCATGTAGATGTGGACCGTGTCGTACATTATAAGTATAGCTACCCTGGGCCCCGTAGATGTGGGCCTTGTCATATATTATAAGTATAGCTGCCCTGGGCTCTGTAGATGTGGGCCTTCTAGTACATTATAAGTATAGCTGCCCTGGCCCCTGTCGTACATTATAAGTATAGCTACTCTTGGCCCTGTAGATGTGGGCCTTCCAGTACATTATAAGTATAGCTACCCTGGGCCCTGTAGATGTGGGCCTTCCAGTACATTATAAGTATAGCTGCCCTGGGCCCTGTAAACGTGGGCCTTCTAGTACATTATAAGTATAGCTGCCCTGGACTCTGTAGATGTGGGCCTTGCCATACATTATAAGTATAGCTGCCCCAGGATCTGTAGATGACGTCTTTTATAATTGCCCATCCTCGGCCCTATAGATGGCGCCAATGTAGCAGTTTCCTAGTGCAGACATCGTACTGACTGGTTCCATTCAATGACCACAGCCCTATTGGTTGCCCCCATATTCCCAGCACCTGATGCTGATGCCCCCAGGATGCCACGTGGCTGCGGAAGCCTCTCCGACCCACTGAGGGTAAGAATAGACTGAGGGGCTTGTACTTAAGTGTAATATATAAGTGCGGGCCCCAGGTTATTACCGCACAGTGCTGGCAGCCAAAGCCATAATTGTGGTCTATAGTGGAGCCAAGAAAAGAAGGATATTTATTTAAAAGCTGCGAAGGGCGCTCTACATTGTGTGCCACCACAATCCTGCCATAAAGACAGTGGGGTGGGTATTACACAAAATTCACAAGAACCAGGGAATAGGCCGCAGTCACATACAGAGCCTGGGGCTCCACCAATACCAGATACTGATGACTTCTAGAGAAATCAGTGATGTAATAATCTGCAGAATGTTACTGTGATATTCTGGCTCTTTTTGTATAGGATGCTAGTGGAGTGGAGATGCAGGTTTGGGGGCTCCAGGCATGGAGAGGGATCACAGCGCTGGATTCTCCCCCTCACCGATGGGTCGCTGGCGAGGGATCACTCAGTAATCTGCTGGCACCATCCACCACAGAACAAACAAATTCTAATGTTATGACATGAGAGACACAGCCAAGACAAGCTGACGGGTGATGTAAATAGTAAGGGTTGTGGAGAAACATATTAAATCTTAATATCTGGTAATGATCTTCCCTGAAGATGCTAAACAGGCCCCGCAGCACAGAGGAGCTGTGAGACCCGCAATGACCCCTCTGGAAGTGAGGGGGATTGCTGTATAACATGGTGTGTGCAGATAAATGGCCCTCCTGGGCCCCTTTTACATAGACTCCCAAGCCCATGATAGTCTTTGCTGACTTTAGGACAGAAAGGTGACACTGACAACCTCAGGGGGCTCTATAATTTCCCCAAATCCCAGGAACTGACTTGACAAACAATCTGCAGCTGCTTCTTGGGTTTGTTAGGTCTGTGGTGGATCCTATTGCCAAGTTTTCACGTTGGACACAGCCTCTGATATTCTCTGCTTACTCTGCTCCTTCTTCTTCTGGTCATCAGGGTCATATCGGTTGTCACCCAGATTGTTCTTTTTTACTTGTGGAATTGCGCTTGCAGTGAAGATCTATGGACCTGTTTGTTTCCAGCAGTTGCAAAATCACAACTCCCAGCAATGGTCTCCAACAACTTTCAGCATGCTCAGACAGCTACATAAGGCAGTGTGTCCAACCTGTGGCTGTCGAGCTGTTGCAAAACTACAACTATAAGCATAGCTGGCTGTGCTGCTGCAGTCTCTTTAACTCCTGTATATAGTTGCTATAGAGTTTGTAACTTCTATATATAGCTGCTGTAGATTCTGTGTAACTCCTGAACTTAGCTGGCTGTGCCACTGCATAGTCTGCGTAACTATTGTGTGTAGATTGTGTAGAGTCTGTAAAACCCCTGTATATAGCTGCTGGCTATACAGTCTGTGTAACTCCTGCACATTCTGTGTAACTCCTATATATAGCTGCTATACAGTCTGTGTAACTCCTGTATATGGCTGCTGTAGTCTGCTTAACTCCTGCACATAACTGGCTGTGCTGCTGCACAGTCTGTGTAACTCCTGTAGCTGTCTGCTGCAAAGACTCCCAGCACGCCCAGGTAGTTAACAGCCTGGCGTTTCAGGCTAATACGTTGGCGTTTTAGCCACATCGTGCATGTCGGCTGATTGTTGTCTTCTATTACACAAAACGATTATCGGCTGTAACGGGAAGTATTGGCCGAATACGGGCCTTAAGGCAGCCCTGAGAGTTGTAGTTTTGCAACAGCTGGAGGGCCATAGGTTGGAAACCATTGCCCTAAAGGGTTAAGGAATATAGATGTCACCAGCCGGAATATTCCGGGTGGGGATCATCATATCTTCAGTGATCCTGACTCATGCAGCATAGTCCTCTGACTTCCTCTGGAAATGTGTGGGATGATGGGCACTGCAGTGAGTAAGCTGGAGGACTGGACAATGTCTCAGAGTAATGCCCACCACCTCTATGTATAGCAGCGGCTGGTGCCCACTCCCTGGCAGCTGAGTCACACCCAGGCCAGCGCCTGCTCCAGGAATCACAGACCAAGGAACATCGCAAAAGAAGCTACAACAAAACTAAACTAGCAAAGACCTCACTTCTTATATACTGAGGCATCACAAAAGATGATCTCTGATGATGTCATCATATGTGGACCTAGCTCTATAAACTATATGGTTATACTGTGATGTCATCATGTGGGTGGCGACTTGTGATGATGTCACTGACAGCTGGAGGGTCCATGCGTTACCTGGTCATACGGGATACAGTCATTCTTGCAGTGGTTCCCACTCTTATCTATTATCCAGTCAGTGATAAAGTTGTGTACACAGACCAAGTCTGAACGACATGCGTTAAACCTGACAGAGAGAGTGATGACATCACACATTAATATGGAAAACACACACAAAAAGAGAAAGATATAGTGATGACATCACAGTCGAACACAAGAGATAGGTATAGTGAAAACGTAACAGGTCAATATGGAGAACACAAGGGATAGGTATAGTGAAAACGTAACAGGTCAATATGGAGAACACAAGGGATAGGTATAGTGAAAACGTAACAGGTCAATATGGAGAACACAAGGGATAGGTATAGTGAAAACTTAACAGGTCAATATGGAGACAAGTATAGTGATGACCAGGGAAGGTTCCAGATCTTTACCCCTTTATGTTATACACCTGTTATTTTTTTTTTACGAGGGCTGTTATATGGACCCTTCTCATAAATATTTATTAGATATCCCACCCATATAATTAATCAAACATCAATCATGTGACCTTACTACTGGGCAACAAGAATGTGATTGGTAAAGTCCCACACTGACCAGTTTGCCAAGCCCCACCCCTTAGACTTGCTTGTAAACAGACACGCCCCTTAGACTCATTAACTTAGAGCAACATCCTGCTAGTGGAAGATTCAGAGGAGTCCAAACCTCATCAAATTCATCTTGTGAATGGTGTGGCACCTCTGATCCTTGACGTGGAGGAAGGGTATAGGGTGACTCTTACCAACCATCGCAGAAGGACTGGCACAGGGGCACACCTTGGAGTGCAGCAGTAAAGTTGGGGTGACCCCAGTGAGCAGCAAGTGGGGAGCACTGGTAGAAACACTCGATCTTCTTTGTGTAATCCTCACAGCTGAAACACAGAAGTCACAGGATAGTATGACCAGAGGACAACAGGTGACAGTGCCTACTAGTGCAGGATGGCTTTAGTTCCATGGTTGGTATACACCATCAAGATGGTGGTAATTCACAAGGCCCAGCTCTCCTATAGTCGTGTGTATAAAGCCTTGTGGGCTGACGGCCTTACCTGGTCCACTACTTATGTGTTCAGTATCAATATAAACAAAGTACAAATTACAGGACAAGCCAGCCAAAACGCCATATACCAGGCTAATGATGTCATCAGCTGCATATAATCAGCGTGGTGATGTCATCATGGTACATTGGATGTAATGACTTAATCAGAGTTTGATATGATGACATTCTCAGGGTGGGTTTGGTAACTTTCTTAGGGTGTACTGACAGCATCCCTGTTTCCCACAGTCAGCTCCCTTACCCCAACCTCAGCATCCCTGCTCCCCACACTCAAATCCCTTACCCCAACCTCAGCATCCCTGCTCCCCACACTCAGATATCTTACCCCAACCTCAGCATCCCTGCTCCCCACACTCAGATCCCTTACCTCAGCATGCCTGCTGCCCACACTCAGATCCTTTACCCCAACCTCAGCAAGCATCCCTACTCCCCACACTCAGATCACTTACCTCAGCATCCCTGCTCCCCACACTCAGATCCCTTACCCCAACCTCAGCATCCCTGCTCCCCACACTCAGATCCCTTACCCCAACCTCAGCATCCCTGCTCGCCACACTCAGATCCCTTACCCCAACCTCAGCATGGCTGCTCCCCACACTCAGATCCCTTACCTCAGCATGCCTACTGTCCACACTCAGATCCCTTACCCCAACCTCAGTAAGCATCCCTGCTCCCCACACTCAGATCCCTTACCCCAACCTCAGCATCCCTGCTCCCCACACTCAGATCCCTTACCCCAACCTCAGCATCCCTGCTCCCCACACTCAGATCCCTTACCCCAACCTCAGCATCCCTGCTCCCCACACTCAGATACCTTACCCCAACCTCAGCAAGCATCCCTGCTCCCCACACTCAGATCCCTTACCCCAACCTCAGCATCCCTGCTCCCCAAACTCAGATCCCTTACCCCAACCTCAGCAAGCATCCCTGCTCCCCACACTCAGATCCCTTACCCCAAACTCAGCATCCCTGCTCCCCACACTCAGATCCCTTACCCCAACCTCAGCATCCCTGCTCCCCAAACTCAGATCCCTTACCCCAACCTCAGCAAGCATCCCTGCTCCCCACACTCAGATCCCTTACCCCAAACTCAGCATCCCTGCTCCCCACACTCAGATCCCTTACCCCAAACTCAGCATGCCTGCTCCCCAAACTCAGATCCCTTACCCCAACCTCAGCATCCCTGCTCGCCACACTCAGATCCCTTACACCAACCTCAGCAAGCATCCCTGCTCCCCACACTCAGATTCTTACCCCAACCTCAGCATCCCTGCTCCCCACACTCAGATCCCTTACTCCAACCTCAGCATCCCTGCTCCCCACACTCAGATCCCTTACCCCAACCTCAGCATCCCTGCTCCCCTCACTCAGATCCCTTACCTCAGCATGGCTGCTCCCCACACTCAGATCCCTTACTCCAACCTCAGCATCCATGCTCCCCACACTTAGATCCCTTACCCTTACTTCAGCATCAATGCCCCCCATTGTCAGATCCCTTACTCCAACCTCAGCATCCCTGCTCCCCACACTCAGATCCCTTACTCCAACCTCAGCATCCCTGCTCCCCACACTCAGATCCCTTACCCCAACTTCAGCATCCCTGCTCCCCACACTCAGACTCCTTCCCCTAACCTCAGCATCCCTGCTCCCCAAACTCAGATCCCTTACCCCAACCTCAGCATCCCTGCTCCCCTCACTCAGATCCCTTACCCCAACCTCAGCATCCCTGCCTCCCACACTCAGATCCCTTACCTCAGCATCCCTGCTCCCCAAACTCAGATCCCTTACCCCAACCCCAGCATCCCTGCCTACCACACTCAGATCCCTTACCTCAGCATCCCTGCTCCCCTCACTCAGATCCCTTACCTCAACCTCGGCATCCATGCTTCCCACTCAGATCCCTTACCACAACCTCAGCATCCCTGCCTCCCACACTCAGATCCCTTACCCCAACCTCAGCATCCCTGCTCCCCACACTCAGACCCCTTACCCCAACCTCAGCATCCCGTTTCCCCACACTCAGATCCCTTACCCCAATTTCAGCATCAATGCCCCCCATTTTCAGATCCCTTACCCCAACCTCAGCATCCCTGCTCCCACACACTCAGATCCCTTACCTCAGCATGGCTGCTCCCCACACTCAGATCCCTTACCCCAACCTCAGCATCCCTGCTCCCCACACTCAGATCCCTTACCCCAACCTCAGCATCCCTGCTCCCCACACTCAGATCCCTTACCCCAACCTCAGCATCCCTGCTCCCCACACTCAGACTCCTTACCCCAACCTCAGCATCCCTGCTCCCCACACTCAGATCCCTTACCTCAACCTCAGCATCCCTGCTCCCCACACTCAGATCCCTTACCCCAACCTCAGCATCCCTGCTCCCCACACTCAGATCCCTTACCCAAACCTCAGCATCCCTGCTCCCCACACTCAGATCCCTTACGCCAACCTCAGCATGGCTGCTCCCCACACTCAGATCCCTTACTCCAACCTCAGCATCCCTGCTCCCCACACTCAGATCCCTTACCCTAACCTCAGCATCCCTGCTCCCCTCACTGAGATCCCTTACCCCAACTTCAACATACATGCTCCCCACTCAGATCCCTTACGCCAACCTCAGCATCACTGCTCCCCACACTCAGATCCCTTACCCCAACCTCAGCATCCCTGCTCCCCACACTCAGATCCCTTACCCCAACCTTAGCATCCCTGCTCCCCACACTCAAATCCCTTACCCAAACCTCAGTATCCCTGCTCCCCTCACTCAGATCCCTTACCTCAACCTCAGCATCTCTGCTCCCCACACTCAGATCCCTTACCCCAACTTCAGCATCCCTGCTCCCCACACTCCGACTCCTTACCCTAACCTCAGCATCCCTACTCCCCACACTCAGATCCCTTACCCCAACCTCAGCATCCCTGCTCCCCACACTCAGATCCCTTACCCCAACCTCAGCATCCCTGCTCCCCACTCAGATCCCTTACGCCAACCTCAGCATCCCTGCTCCCCACACTCAGATCCCTTACCCCAACCTCAGCATCCCTGGTCCCCACACTCAGATCCCTTACCCCAACCTCAGCATCCCTGCTCCCCACACTCAGATCCCTTACCCTAACCTCAGCATCCCTGCTTCCCTCACTGAGATCCCTTACCCCAACCTCAGCATCCATGCTCCCCACACTCAAATTCCTTACCCAAACCTCAGCATCCCTGCTCCCCACACTCAGATCCCTTACCCCAACCTCAGCATCCCTGCCTCCCACACTCAGCATCCCCTTATGCCTACCTCAGCATCCCTGCTCCCCACACTCAGATCCCTTACCTTAGCATCCCTGCTCCCCACACTCAGATCCCTTACCCCAACCTCAGCATCCCTGCCTCCCACACTCAGATCCCTTACCCCAACCTCAGCATCCCTGCTCCCCACACTCAGATCCCTTACCCCAACCTCAGCATCCCTGCTCCCCACACTCAAATTCCTTACCCAAACCTCAGCATCCCTGCTCCCCACACTCAGATCCCTTACCTCAGCATCCCTGCTCCCCACACATTTAGATCCCTTACCCCAACCTCAGCATTCATGCTCCCCTCACTCAGATCCCTTACCGCAACCTCAGCGTCCCTGCTCCCCTCACTCAGATCCCTTACCCCAACTTCAGCATCAATGCCCCCCATTGTCAGATCCTCTACCACAACCTCAGCATCCCTGCTCCCCACACTCAGATCCCTTACCCCAACCTCAGCATCCCTGCACCCCACACTCAGATCCCTTACCCCAACCTCAGCATCCCTGCTCCCCACACTCAGATCCCTTACCCCAACCTCAGCATCCCTGCTCGCCACAGATCCCTAAGCCCATACTGTGTCCTCCCTTACACATCACTTCACTGCCTCCACATTTGCCCCCTTCTCTACACCTGGCCCCTACACTTGGCCCCCCTCTATACACTTGGCTCCTGGCCCCTGTATATTGCCTCTCTTCCCCCTACATTTGCCCATCACCCTACACTTTGATGGCTGGGCAGTGCTTACAGTATAATAATTGAGTTGTATTATTAGCACACAACGGAGAGGGGATAATTTCCAACAACCCTATGAATGACGCTGCAGAAGGTTATTGGCAGCAGCACTCGGACTTGAGGGTGACCCCATTGTGGCGTCCAGTCTTGGTGTCTAAGGATGGGGTGCTTATATTCCTTAGAATGTACATTATAGATCTGACCCAGGTTTACTTTGATTAATAAGACTTGGCCTCAAGGGGCCACCAGTCAGATATAAGGGGCGCACTTACGTCCTGCTGAGGTTTCCACATCGGTTCCAGTAAAAGTTATCCACCTGAAGGACTGGAGACTGTGAGAGTTTCTCAGTGAAGTTGGCGTGACAGCAGGAGGCTGAAAGAAGAGCCTACGTGTCAGGCTATACCACAGAAACATGGGCCGCTATATGTACACATACTACTGAGATTTGACCACTATATACTAATGACATGTGACATGCTATATATCTATTTTATATACACACTATTGGAGCAATGTATGGTGATCTAGTATGTTTGCTACAGTATGGCGCTATATTGTTATAACACTGCATTGTGATATACTGTATTGTTATAACATTCTATGGTGGTATGTGGGTACTGTATAGTGGCATAATAAGTCCTGTATGGTGGTATATTGTTGAAGCCCTGTATGGCGGTATACTATATGAGTTCTGTATGGCGGTATATTATGTGAGCACTGTATGGCAGTTATCAGATCATGTTGCTGATCACAGTCAACTAGTAGTTGTGAACGATCTCTTAAAGTCTTTAGATGATACATAACTTGGGAGTAGTATACATGAAAGCAAAGACTGTATTACATGGCACAACAATTATCCTCATTCCCCGCTCACTGTCTGTGCTATTACATGCACAGATAGCGGGACTTTAAACATGCGCTATTTCATGAAACGATTATCAGCCTTACCGGCCACTAATCGGCCATGTGAGGATGATAATTGTGTTGTGTGATATGGCCTCTTCCTCACAGATCTGTTCTTTGCTACAGTTTCTACGCAGACATATCCATATCCCATATAAAATGTTACACATCACACACTTGGGATGGCACAAAGTAGCCCATATAATTGCATTACCTGACCATTCTTTCCTGATTCAAGCAGCCTGTGTACATCCACCCAAAGTAAACTTCCAAAGGGCAACTCCAGCTATTTTTATTTTTTTTCTTTCAAATCAACTGGTGTCAGAAAGTGGCAGCGATTTGTAATTTACTTCTATTAAGACATCTCAAATATTCCAGAACTTATCAACTGCTGTATGTCATAGACATAGAATTGTAGGACATACAGTATCTAAAAGTACTGGAAGACTTGGGATTTTTTTTAATAGAAGTAAATTACAAATCTCTGGCACTTTCTGACACCAGTTGATTTAAAGGAAATTTTTGTTGCCCTTTAATATGTTGCTACTAGGGATGGTCCAAACCGAGTTCGGTTCGGGTTTGTACAAACCCGAACTCTCAGTAATGATTCCCGCTGTCTGCCCGCTCCGTGCCATAGGCTGTATCCCAGTTTTCCAGGCGGTCCTCCCACTGTATCCACCCGCTCCACGAAGCGGGCAGACAGCGTGAATCTGATGCCGAGCGTTCAGGTTCATACGAACCCGAACCTCGGAGGGTTCGGACCATCCCTAGTTGCTACCTCTGGGGAAACCATAACAAACAACCTATTCTTACCTCCCTATGCTACCCTTGTGTCCTCCTATGTCATTTTTGGGTTCCCGATTGAGCAATCTCACCTCCATTTCCCAGACGGACTCATCTGGGGGTGTCGGCCTACTCAGCCACTGGCCATGGTGCTGTCCTGTCATGCTCATTGATTTGCTGAGTGAATTGTCACCACCAGAAGGGTCTGTCTCAGAAGTGGAGGCAGGATTGTTCAGCCGGGGCCCCAAAGATGGCATAGGAGGACAGCGGGGGAATGCAGAGAGGGAAGAATAGTTTGTTATCTGCTTGCAACATTAAAAGTTTACTTTGGACGGAATACCCCTTTAAGATGTTAGCGAATGAAGGGGAACATTTTATCCCTATACTGCCACCTTTACTGCCTGTAAAGTTCTATTCACAATTTAAAATAAGTAAATACAATTATGGCAAGAACTCCTGTAGAATGTCACTAGATGTGCTAAGAACTCTGAAAAGCCTAAAAGGCCTAAAACTTTGAGGCACAGATGTGAAATACAGAGCAGTGACGTTACATGATACCCAGTGAAGCTCTGATTGTATTCAAACATACCCAACCCCTATCTGGTATCTTGGGTGTAGGGAGATAGGATCTTAGTAAGGGATTTTAAAAAATGGTCAATTCTGGTAAAACTGAGTTAGCGCATCTTATAGTGCATAGGTCCGCACTGCCCTTTTGCTATGGGCCGTTTTCAGCACCATCCATCCATCGCTAAATTTGTTTTCCCTCTCAGTCGTGCAGGCACAATGATAGAGTGAAGTGACCTCACCATGTCTGCATCACTAGTATGGAAGATCGCGCTTGCTGCATTTGGATCCCCCCCAGCAATGTCACAAGAGGGGTGTGTATTTCAGCCTGGATGAAAGTGAAAAGAGAGGGGCTCAATGGCCGTAAAGGGAACCTGTCACCTGGGATGACGGCGGTGAGCACGGCCGAGCAAGATGTCAAAGCAGAAAAGACTAAGATATAAAATCCTTTTTTAGCTGGAGGTAGTAAAATACACCAAAGAACATGGAAACAGGGCTGCTTAGAGAAATTTTGGGCCACTCCCCCAGTAACAAAATGAGATGGGAACAGAGGAAACTGGAGGATGAGCTGCAAAAAGCAGATAAAAGTATACACACTTTTCATAGGCATACTGCAAAATAGCCACAGTTATGCAGTGATGTTACGTAGCTGGGCGAGGCGGTGATGTACCGCTGAGACACTTGTCACGGTGGCCAGGAGTGGTATTGCCCAACCCCGGATGCACTGACACATGACTTTGATAATAGAACAGGTGTAAGTAGTGCAGGTGTATGTGCAGAAGTTAACACTGAGGCTCAGGTAATTTAACCAGGAACAGATTTACTGTAAAATCCTTTTAAGGGTACAAGTATAGAAATAAAAGTCTCTCTTTCATAAGGTGCAATAGCACAGAAAAAGTACTTTAGTGCATGGAAATTACTTGAGCTAGTTTTGTGAGATAGTACTTCAGGAATACTGTAGACTTGAGATACTGTAGATACACTTCACAGCTACATTGCTAGTTGAATATAGAGATAAGATACTTGACTGGATAGGCTTGACTTGAGAACAGTAAGCTCAGGGTAGTGGGGCCCTGTCTAGACCCTGAGGTTCTCAGCTGTGGGGGCTGTTAGAAAGAAGAGTTCCTACTTCCACGAATCATCCTTCTAAACTATCTTTTGGGCACTGAGGGACACAGGATTAGGGCCGTAGGCCAACCTAGTGGGTAAAGCTAGCCGTCAAGGCAACACCTAAGAAAACCTAGCAGTTGGCAGTAGAGTTTTTGGCTTTAAAGCGACTCTGTACCCACAATCTAACCCCCCAAACCACTTGTACCTTCAAATAGCTGCTTTTAATCCAAGATCTGTCCTGGGGTCCGTTCGGCAGGGGATGCAGTAATTGTCATAAAAACAACTTTTAATCCTACAGCGCTGTGTCTAACGGCTTACATTAGTATATGCATTAGGCTGGCACACCCTCTCTGTCCTTCCTCCCCACCCTCCTCATCATTAGGAATGATCCAGGCAGATTGCTTCCTATTCCCCAACTGTGTATATAATGAACATGGGCTGGATCGTTAATACACCTGTGCAAAGCTCAAACAGCAGTAAATGTTCCTGGATCATTCCTAATGATGAGGAGGGTGGGGAGGAGTGACAGAGAGGTGGTGCCAGCTTAATGCATATACAAATGTAAGCCCCGGCCGTTAGACACAGCGCTGTAGGATTAAAAGTTGTTTTTATGACAATAACTGCATCCCCTGCCGAACGGACCCCAGGACAGATCTTCAATTAAAAGCAGCTATCCGAAGGTACAAGTAGTTTGGGAGGGACAGATTGTCGCTTTAAGTGTGCTTACCTACCGACTGTCATATAGAGGACCTCCTGCATACTCTTGCAATGTTTCTGGACTAGCTCTTGCCGAATTGTGCAATGTTAATAAGAAAAATAGCCACCCAGCCTAGACAGGGTTGTCCCTTAATCCCCTTAACCACAGCCTCACCACATTTAGGCACTAGCCACTGAGTTAGATAAGTTCAGACAGTAGTGAGCAGTGAGGAGTTTGGGGGGTTCTTGATGGCAGGTGTATTGTTCTAAAACAATCATTTGTTAATTATAGTAATAGTGGTTAATGCTGCTGTTGACTGCTGACTTTATGTTTATATATTATTCTGTTATTTTATTGAATAATTAAGCCCACGGTTTGGTTCAAAATATTTTTTCCTCTTTTTCTTCTCTAAAACCTAGGTGCATCTTATTAGGCAAAATAAACAAATATTATGCCCACACCTTGACGAGCACCATTACCTCCACTTATGACTAATACCCCCATACCATTACTAAATCCACTATATAAAGACCAGTATCCCCCCACCCCAATGCACTGACCCAAATAGAGGTAAATACCAGCTGTGAACAGACTCTGCACACCATGTAAGCAATTACAGTGCAGTTACATCCAGTGACTCACAAGTGACATCTTCTATAAGTGAATCACAGGTGAAATCATCTCTGATCGGAGTTACTTACTTTTTTTTTCTATTTGGCTCAGCCATTATGACTACTTCTTCCAGCTACAACTTATCTCTGCAGACAAATATTTTAGGCTCATAAATTGAGAACAATCCTGATCTCTATGCAAAAGTGCACATCTCTGTTGCTTCACACTGTAAGGCTATGTTCACACTGCGTATATGTCTGGCCGCATATTTTCGCGGCCAGACATATACGCGGTAAACTCCGGCCGGGGATTTACGATACTTGCGGCCGGCTACGTACGGAGCGCGAACTTACGCCCGTAGTCTACTTACGCTTCCCGAGCACCCTACGTAGCGATCTGACAGCGGTCTTTTACTTGGAAATCTTCGCCTAGGCCCGGACACCCCACAGAACCTTTTGGATCGGCACAAAAAGCTTGCAAAATGAAGAAATCACCACTACAGGCGTAAGTTACTGCATTTTCGTCCTCAAACAATGGTCTGGTTCATTTTTTACGGTGCTGCGTACGATCCGGGCGTAAGTTCGTACGTAGTGTGAACTGTGCAGCCGTACATCGTATACTTTCCATTGTACGCAAACTACGTAAGTCTCCGGACGCTTATTCACGGAACGCGCTACGTCCGGAGACTTCCTCCACATAGTAGTAAGGCATTCTCTGGGCACCCATTTAGTAGATAAGTGCACTCTGTGCACCTATATAGTATTAAGGCCTCCTTTGTGCATCCACATAGTATTAAGGCCTCCTCCGTGCCCCTATATAGAAGTTAGGTCCCCTCTGTGACCCCATATAATAGTTAGGTCACTTTGTGCACCTTTATAGTTGTCAGGCCCCCCTCTGTGCATACTCCCCTCAGAAGATAGCATTGTATGTAATCTCTTCTGGTATCCTGGTAGTTAGCCCTCCTCTCTATTAGATAGATCCCCCTCATGTTAGGCACTCATCAGAAGCATTTTAAGTTGAAGAGCCTGCGCTGCTGCGAGTGATGCCAGTGCAGGGGGGCCCACTTTAGTGTGGGGCCCACAAGGGGATTTCCTAGTTCCCCAGTGGGCCCAAGTGCTCCTCTTTAGCCCCAATCTCGGCTACTATAAGCCTCAGTGAAAGGAGGAAAACAATTATTTTGCACTTTAGGCAAAGATTTAAAAGAAGTGGTCACAGCCTATTAATGGAGCACTGTATGGTGGTATATTATTGCAGCACTGTATAGCACGATATTGTTAGACCGCGGTATGGCGGTATATTATTGTAACACTAAATGACGTTATATAATTGGAGCACTGTATGGCGGTATATTGTTGGAGCACTGTATGGCGGTATATTGTTGGAGCACTGTATGGCGGTATATTATTGTTGGAGCACTGTGTGGCAGCATATTATTGGAGCACTGAATGATGGTACAGTATATTGTTGGAGCACTGTGTGGCAGTATATTATTGGAACACTGAATGACATTATATTATTGGAGCTTAGTGTGGTGGAATATTGTTGAAGCACTGTATGGCAGTATATTGTTGGAGCACTGTATTGTGGTAAATTGTTGAAGCACTGTATGTGGGATAATATTGGAGCGCTCTGATGACATTACCTCTTGTAATCACTTACCTTCAGAGTAGAGGGTGCACTCCTGCATATTGAGCTCGGGCCCCGGGGCCACTTTATGATGAGTTCCCTGCAGACATTTATGGTGACAATAGACAGCAGACAGGAAGGTAAGAGTCAGGAGGATGATGGGAGTCTTCATTCTGATTCTGTATGTGCAGGAAACAACATGTTTATAACTGAAATAGGAATGTTGAGCTCTGGAAATGTAATGAAAACCTGAACCTTGTATTATATACAATGCATCGGGAAGTCTCCGGCACCAATCACTATGTTACATACAATGTACAATACATCTGGGAAGTCTCCAGCCCCAATCACTCCAGTCACATACAATGTCCAACACATCTGGGAAGTCTCCAGCCCTGATTACTCCAGTCACATACAATTTACAATGCATCGGAAAGTCTCCGGCACCAATCACTATGTTACATACAATGTACAATACATCTGGGAAGTCTCCAGCCCCAATCACTCCAGTCACATACAATGTCCAATACATCTGGGAAGTCTCCAGCCCTGATTACTCCAGTCACATACAATGTACAATACATCCGGGAAGTCTCCAGCCCCAATCACTCCAGTCACATACAATGTACAATACATCCGGGAAGTCTCCAGCCCCGATCACTCCAGTCACATACAATGTACAATACATCTGGGAAGTCTCCAGCCCCAATCACCCCAGTCACATACAATGTCCAATACATCTGGGAAGTCTCCAGCCCCAATCACCCCAGTCACATACAATGTACAATACATCCGGGAAGTCTCCAGCCCCAATCACCCCAGTCACATACAATGTACAATACATCTGGGAAGTCTCCAGCCCCAATCACCCCAGTCACATACAATGTACAATACATCCGGGAAGTCTCCAGCCCCAATCACTACTTGCCACCATCATTCAATCCCCCACAATGAGATGTGTTAACAGGATGGTGGAAATCTTTATAACCCCTAAAATTTCCCATCACCATCAATATTCAGGACTATTATTCCGCACCTAGCCGAAGCCCCTTTGGCAGTGATTCCTCGCTCTCCCTTACAGTAAATAAAGATCTTTACATTGACAACAATGATCAGCTATTACACTTTGCGGTGGTCCCCAATGTTCCTGCTTGTCCCAGTGTTGTGGCCTCTCTTACCTTTACTTGAACAATGGACCCTGGCCCTGCTGTCTGTTTGCCTTCCCTGTCTCCTGTACACAGTTGGAGCGTATCAGGAGTTATATACCCCCACACCACTGCGGACCACCTGCTGGGAGGAGCCTGAGCCAAGGACATAAGCGGCTGAAATGTACACTGGGTTGCAGGGACTATAACGTATAGGAGATGGACCCCAAACTATGAGGACGGAGCAAAAGAAAGCATAAAAATACATGTTGTCATCCCCCATTCCTTATGCTGCGTTTACACGGAACGATTAACGTTCGAATTTTCGCAATAACGATCGCATTTGAGCGATAATCGTGTAAACACAGCAAACGATTAAGCGATAAGTGAAAAATCGTTCATTTTGATCTTTTAACATGTTCTCAAATCGTCGTTCATCGTTCGCTAAAAATTCGCAGATCGTTCCGTGTAAACAGTCTTTCAAAGATTAACCCTATGTAAAAGATGGGCTTAAGCTATCTTGAAAACGATCGCATTAACGATTTTTCTTACGAATTTTCTAACGATTTATTCATCTAAAGGCTGATCGTTATAAAAACCAAATCGTTGCTTCAAAATCATTAAACGATCGATTGTGCGAATTATCGCTTCGTGTAAACGGAGCATTAGTCATGGCATATCACAAATGGTACATTCACAAGATTAAAAAGTGGTACATAGTAATCCAAATGCTGATAACAAATTGCAAGGTACATCCTTTAGAACAAAAATCCACAAAATACGGAAACTGGATAACGCAAACCAGTATAGGACATCAGCCTAACAAGTATACAGAGATATATACAAGGCATATACAAGCAAGGATATAAAAGTATATTCATACTGCATGACAAGTGAACCACCATAAGTGTGTTTGTATGTCCCTGCAAACAAATTAGAAAGTAAGTACAAAAATAAAAAATAAAAAAAAAGATAAATAAATAATAAAACTGTATACATATATTTTTTAGTGTTATCCAGTTTCCGTATTTTGTGGTTTTTTGCTCTAAGCGATGTACCTTGCACATGTGTGCAATTTGTTATCAGCATTTGGATTACTAGGCACTAGGCACTATTTAATCCTTTGAATGTACCATTTGTGATGTGCCATGACTAAGGAAGGATATTCCGAAACACAGAGGTGTTCATTGTATTAATGTTTTTATTTTTAATGTTCTAAATAAAGTTACAAGATTTTAATCTTACTGGAGCTGGATTGCATCTGCCACTTCTTTGCATATGTCCACCAGAAGTCGGCCTGGCTTTTTGATCCGTGCTTCAGTTGTGGATGGAGATGTTCACATGAATTATTGGTGAGCTGATTGACTGTCCATTTTTCGTCATTACCCATAACACTGACATCTACAGCTCCTCCATAACACTGACATCTACAGCTCCTCCATAACACTGACATCTACAGCCCCCCCCCATAACACTGACATTCACAGCTCTTCCATAACACTGACATCCACAGCTCCCCCATAACACTGACATCCACAGCTCCTCCATAACACTGACATTTACAGCTCCACAATAACACTGACATCTACAGCTCCTCCATAACTTTGACATCTACAGCTCCCCCATAACACTGACATCCACAGCTCCTCCATAACACTGACATCCACAGCTCCTCCATAACACTGACATCCACAGCTCCCCCATAACACTGACATCCACAGCTCCTCCATAACACTGACATCTACAGCTCCTCCATAACACTGACATCCACAGCTCCCCCATAAAACGGACCTCCACAGCTCCTCCATAACACTGACATCCACAGCTCCTCCATAACACTGACACATACAGCTCCTCCATAACACTGACATCCACAGCTCCCCCATAACACTGAAATCCACAGCTCCCCCATAACACTGACATCTACAGCTCCTCCATAACACTGACATCTACAGCTCCCCCATAA
Organism: Dendropsophus ebraccatus; assembly: GCF_027789765.1. NCBI lineage: Eukaryota > Metazoa > Chordata > Amphibia > Anura > Hylidae > Dendropsophus > Dendropsophus ebraccatus. The sequence continues at coordinate 98,665,309 of NC_091461.1, forward strand.
CACTGACATCCACAGCTCCCCCATAAAACGGACATCCACAGCTCCTCCATAACACTGACATCCACAGCTCCTCCATAAAATGGACATCCACAGCTCCTCCATAACACTGACATCTACAGCTCCTCCATAACACTGACATCCACAGCTCCTCCATAAAATGGACATCCACAGCTCCTCCATAACACTGACATCTACAGCTCCTCCATAACACTGACATCTACAGCTCCTCCATAACACTGACACCTACAGCTCCTCCATAACACTGACATCCACAGCTCCTCCATAACACTGACATCTACAGCTCCCCCATAACACTGACATCTACAGCTCCTCCATAACACTGACATCTACAGCCCCCCCCATAACACTGACACCTACAGCTCCTCCATAACACTGACATCTACAGCTCCTCCATAACACTGACATCTACAGCTCCCCCATAACACTGACATCTACAGCCCCCCCATAACACTGACATCTACAGCTCCTCCATAACACTGACATCTACAGCTCCTCCATAACACTGACATCTACAGCTCCCCCATAACACTGACATCCACAGCTCCTCCATAACACTGACATCTACAGCTCCTCCATAACACTGACATCCACCGCTCCTCCATAACACTGACATCTACAGCTCCCCCATAACATTGACATCCACAGCTCCCCCATAAAACGGACCTCCACAGCTCCTCCATAACACTGACATCCACAGCTCCCCCATAACACTGACATCTACAGCTCCTCCATAACACTGACATCTACAGCTCCTCCATAACACTGACATCCACAGCTCCTCCATAACACTGACATCCACAGCTCCTCCATAACACTAACATCCACAGCTCCTCCATAACACTGACACATACAGCTCCTCCATAACACTGACATCTACAGCTCCTCCATAATACAGACATCTACAGCTCCTCCATAACACTGACATCCACAGCTCCTCCATAACACTGACATCTACACATCCTCCATAACACTGACATCTACAGCTCCTCCATAACACTGACATCTACAGCTCCCGCATAACACTGACATCTACAGCTCCCCTATAACACTGACATGTACAGCTCCTCTATAACACTGACATCCACAGCTCCCCCATAACACTGACATCCACAGCTCCTCCATAACACTGACATCTACAGCTCCCGCATAACACTGACATCTACAGCTCCCCCATAAAACGGACATCTACAGCTCCTCCATAACACTGACATCCACAGCTCCCCCATAACACTGACATCTACAGCTCCTCCATAACACTGACATCCATAGTTCCTCCATAACACTGACATCTACAGCTCCCCCATAACACTGACATCTACAGCTCCCCCATAACACTGACATCTACAGCTCCCCCATAACACTGACATCCACAGCTCCTCCATAAAATGGACATCCACAGCTCCTCCATAACACTGACATCTACAGCTCCTCCATAACACTGACATCTACAGCTCCTCCATAACACTGACACCTACAGCTCCTCCATAACACTGACATCCACAGCTCCTCCATAACACTGACATCTACAGCTCCCCCATAACACTGACATCTACAGCCCCCCCCCATAACACTGACATCTACAGCTCCTCCATAACACTGACATCCACAGCTCCTCCATAACACTGACATCTACAGCTCCTCCATAACACTGACATCTACAGCTCCTCCGTAACACTGACATCCACAGCTCCCCCGTAACACTGACATCTACAGCTCCTCCATAACACTGACATCCACAGCTCCTCCATAACACTGACATCTACAGCTCCTCCATAACACTGACATCTACAGCTCCCCCATAACACTGACATCCACAGCTCCCCCATAACACTGACATCTACAGCTCCTCCATAACACTGACATCTACAGCTCCCCCATAACACTGACATCCACAGCTCCCCCATAACACTGACATCTACAGCTCCTCCATAACACTGACATCTACAGCTCCCCCATAACACTGACATCTACAGCTCCTCCATAACACTGACATCTACAGCTCCCCCATAACACTGACATCTACAGCTCCTCCATAACACTGACATCCACAGCTCCTCCATAACACTGACATCCACAGCTCCTCCATAACACTAACATCCACAGCTCCTCCATAACACTGACACATACAGCTCCTCCATAACACTGACATCTACAGCTCCTCCATAATACAGACATCTACAGCTCCTCCATAACACTGACATCCACAGCTCCTCCATAACACTGACATCTACACATCCTCCATAACACTGACATCTACAGCTCCTCCATAACACTGACATCCACAGCTCCCGCATAACACTGACATCTACAGCTCCCCCATAAAACGGACATCCACAGCTCCTCCATAACACTGACATCTACAGCTCCCGCATAACACTGACATCTACAGCTCCCCCATAAAACGGACATCTACAGCTCCCCCATAACACTGACATCTACAGCTCCTCCATAACACTGACATCCATAGTTCCTCCATAACACTGACATCTACAGCTCCCCCATAACACTGACATCTACAGCTCCCCCATAACACTGACATCTACAGCTCCCCCATAACACTGACATCCACAGCTCCTTCATAACACTGACATCCACAGCTCCTCCATAACACTGACATCCACAGCTCCTCCATAAAATGGACATCCACAGCTCCTCCATAACACTGACATCTACAGCTCCTCCATAACACTGACATCTACAGCTCCTCCATAACACTGACACCTACAGCTCCTCCATAACACTGACATCCACAGCTCCTCCATAACACTGACATCTACAGCTCCCCCATAACACTGACATCTACAGCTCCTCCATAACACTGACATCTACAGCCCCCCCCATAACACTGACATCTACAGCTCCTCCATAACACTGACATCCACAGCTCCTCCATAACACTGACATCTACAGCTCCTCCATAACACTGACATCTACAGCTCCCCCATAACACTGACATCCACAGCTCCCCCATAACACTGACATCTACAGCTCCTCCATAACACTGACATCTACAGCTCCCCCATAACACTGACATCTACAGCTCCCCCATAACACTGACATCTACAGCTCCTCCATAACACTGACATCTACAGCTCCTCCATAACACTGACATCCACAGCTCCTCCATAACACTGACATCCACAGCTCCCCCATAACACTGACATCTACAGCTCCTCCATAACACTGACATCCACAGCTCCTCCATAACACTGACATCTACAGCTCCCCCATAACACTGACATCTACAGCTCCTTCATAACACTGACATCTACAGCTCCCCCATAACACTGACATCCACAGCTCCCCCATAACACTGACATCTACAGCTCCTCCATAACACTGACATCTACAGCTCCTCCATAACACTGACATCTACAGCTCCCCCATAAGACTGACATCCACAGCTCCCCCATAACACTGACATCTACAGCTCCTCCATAACACTGAAATCCACCGCTCCTCCATAACACTGACATCTACAGCTCCTCCATAACACTGACATCTACAGCTCCCCCATAACACTGACATCTACAGCTCCTCCATAACACTGACATCTACAGCTCCTCAATAACACTGACATCTACAGCTCCTCCATAACACTGACATCCACAGCTCCTCCATAACACTGACATCTACAGCTCCTCCATAACACTGACATCCACAGCTCCTCCATAACACTGACATCCACAGCTCCTCCATAACACTGACATCTACAGCTCCTCCATAACACTGACATCTACAGCTCCTCCATAACACTGACATCTACAGCTCCTTCATAACACTGACATCTACAGCTCCTCCATAACACTGACATCTACAGCTCCTCCATAACACTGACATCCACAGCTCCCCCATAAAACGGACCTTCACAGCTCCTCCATAACACTGACATCTACAGCTCCCCCATAACACTGACATCCACAGCTCCTCCATAACTCTGACATCCACAGCTCCTCCATAACACTGACATCTACAGCTCCTCCATAACACTGACATCTACAGCTCCTCCATAACACTGACATCTACAGTTCCTCCATAACACTGACATCTACAGCTCCTCCATAACACTGACATCTACAGCTCCCCCACAACACTGACATCCACAGCTCCTCCATAGCACTGTACCTCCCTGCACACCCCAGTCCCCTATTCTGGGGGCTGGTAACACCTGTTATGTGAGCCGGTTGGACTGGTGGCCTTACTCTGTTATCAGAGGTTAGCTTACACTTCTATCAGACATTTGGTCACTGGACTCAGAGTTTTGCAATATTTGGAGTTTAAAAAAATATTGGAGAAATCTAAAGTTGAAGGACACAAAGCAGACCGGAGGGGGGGGCGGGCAGGTCTGAGTGGGTAGCAGGGAGGGAACACCAGCTGCTGTGGGCCTCGGGTCCGCACTCCTCTTCCATTGTTTAGGCTGTACACCTTACTCCAGTAGATGCAACAGCATAGGAGACCCCAATGGCTGTATCTGCTACATTATCAGATCAGTATTGTTTTGAGAAGATAGGAGGAGATAAGGTGCAGAGACATAGAAAAGCTGTTAAAAGCTCTGGTAAGTAACATCCCCCAGTGCTAGATTTACAGCTTACACTGCTCACTACTGTTATATAATATTCTGTATTCTGGCCATAGGCATTTATACAGGGTGGGGAGGGAGCTGCAGAGTGAAAGAACGACACACAGAGGTGCTGCTGAGTGGTCTCCAGTGTTGATGTCACAGCTTATATTGCTCTAAAATGTCCCCCCTTAATACTACAGATGTCTAGGGGTATAATTGCAGAGAGAGAGAGAGAGAGAGAAACAGTAATAGAAATACACAGAAACTGCAAAAATCTCTAGTAAGTGTTACTCCCCAGTGATAGATGACAGCTTATACTGCTCAGTAGTGCTCTATAATGTGTAATCATGTGTACTGCCCATAGAGGGCTATCAAGAGCAAGGGAGGAAGGAGCTGCAGGGTCAGACAGAGGTAGACATAAACTAAGTTGCTAAAAGCTTTAATAAGATTTATATTGTAAACTAAACATATAGATACACCCAGCGCAGATAATTAGTGGGTCAGTCAGAATAAGGAGGATTATATAGGTGACAAATACCTGTATGGAAATCCAGCTGGAAAGGTGAATATATCACTTGCCCAGATGGCGATATTAATGGAGTTCAGCCGAAGTCCACATCCAGCTTTTATGCAGTGTAGAGAAGTTAATCAATGGGAAGAAATCTTCTGAACTCGGCAGATGCTCCGGCCGGTAGCACTGCACATAAGTTCACACAGTCCAGTTTTCCGTAGCAAAAAAGTGGGATCCTGAGTGACGTCACTCTCCTTAGGTATGGATCCTAGTGCAAGCCAGAAGTTATCCTATGCATTTCAGTGTACACGGACACCTTCATAAGGGATCCCTGATATTTGCAAATATTTTTACGCTGATCTGGCCTCAATTTGCGCCTAAAAAAGGCATTTTCACCTTTTAATAAATCTCCCCCATAGTGTACACCCAGTAGCTCAGGGACAACTAAATATTAGATATTAGAGGAGAAAACTGGTAAAAAGAACATATATTAGTTATACAATGGCCCGACGTGGAGCTGCTCCTTGTGTACACACAGGAACTCACATCATGAGGAGTCACCTTAAAGTGCCATAATACTTTATGGGAGCTGTATGGCAGTATATATATATTATCACCAGAGAAGTAGTGCTGTGCAGTGTCCATATATACAGAATATATGAAGTTGTACTGGGCAGTGTTCCTATATACAGAATAGGTGAAGTTGTACTGTGCAGTGTTCCTATATACAGAATGGGCGAAGTTGTACTGCGCAGTGTTCCTATATACAAAATAGGTGAAGTTGTACTGTGCAGTGTCCATATATACAGAATATATGAAGTTGTACTGGGCAGTGTTCCTATATACAGAATAGGTGAAGTTGTACTGTGCAGTGTTCCTATATACAAAATAGGTGAAGTTGTACTGTGCAGTGTTCCTATATACAGAATAGGAGAAGTTGTACTGTGCAGTGTTCCTATTTACAGAATAGGTGAAGTTGTACTGCGCAGTGTTCCTATATACAGAATAGGTGAAGTTGTACTGTGCAGTGTCCCTATTTACAGAATAGATGAAGTTGTACTGCGCAGTGTTCCTATATACAGAATAGGTGAAGTTGTACTGTGCAGTGTTCCTATATACAGAATAGGTGAAGTTGTACTGTGCAGTGTTCCTATATACAGAATAGGTGAAGTTGTACTGTGCAGTGTTCCTATTTACAGAATAGGTGAAGTTGTACTGCGCAGTGTTCCTATATACAGAATAGGTGAAGTTGTACTGTGCAGTGTCCCTATTTACAGAATAGATGAAGTTGTACTGCGCAGTGTTCCTATATACAGAATAGGTGAAGTTGTACTGTGCAGTGTCCCTATATACAGACAGTGGCGTAGCTATAGGGGTTGCAGCAGTCGCCATGGCGACCGGGCCCCTACGCTAGGGGGGCCCGCATGGCCCCCCTTGCCACTTGTCTCTCTAAGCATTTTTCTCGGGATGCACAGATCGCTTTGATGTTTCTCCCGCACAGTGAGCGGGCGGAACATTAAAGCGAGCAGAATGCAGGAGCAGGACCTGTCAGCGTCCTGCTCCTGCATTCCCTCCCATAGGCTGCCGGCACTTCATACCAGCAGCCTATGGGACGCAGGGACGTGACCTCTCCGGCAGGCGTGATGATGTGACGTCTTCACGCCTGCCAGAGGTTCCGTCCCTGCAGCTTGCAAGATGGAGCCAGAAGAGGAGGAGAGCTGCTGCCTGCAGCCATACAGCGCGATTAGGTGAGTAGGATGTTTTTTTTTTTTTTTAGGGGCACCTCTGGGGGCATTATTAGTTCATGGGGGGCACCTCTGGGGCCATTATTAGCTCATGGGGGAACCTCAGGGGGCATTATTAGTTCATGGGGGAACCTATGGGGGCATTATTAGCTCATGGGGGCACCTCTGGGGGCATTATTATTGTATGGGGGCACCTCTGGGGGCATTATTAGCTCATGGGGGCACAGCAGGGGATCCTACATACAGGGGGCATCCCACATTCCTACTCGCTTTACTGCACATAACACCAAACAGTGCAGTTACTTTGGGAGCCTACAGGAGGGAGAAAGGAAAGGAAGTTGCTAGAAATGTGCGGAGCCTAAATTGTTTGTGTCGCAGGTTCTGAACAGATGAAAAGTAGCTGGAAGAAATCATCATGGCGGATAGAGAGGAAAAGGGAAAGTGACTCCTCAGATCAAAGAAGACGTCACCTGTGAGTCACTGTATGACGGTTTTCTTATTTTGTAGAACATTATTTAGTAGGGGTGCCCTGAGCTAATTTTTTTTTCCAAGGGGTGCCCCGAGGTGGAAAAGGTTGAGTTGGGAAGCACTGCACTAATCTGTCCCGCTGCACCCGCTGGCACATGCTGTCATCTGATTGGGCCTCTTACCTAATCAGATTACAGCAAGTACCAGCGCCCCCTCCTCCAGACATCTGCGTTGGCGGCCCAAGCTGTGTCCTATGGCCGTACCTTTACGGGGGTTGAGCTGCAATCCACCGCTCCTCAGCGCTGAGGCCCCTCCCCCAGGTCAGGTGACATCACTGTACAGCCGGCAGGTAACATCAGAGAGTACAGCAATGTTGTGATCCGGTGGGGGAGGAGCCTCAACCCTGTGGGAACCACTTACACCACGGAGGAGAGAAGAAGTGGACTGCAGGTGACTACTACATTATCTGTACTCAGAGATATCACTGTGTTATCTGTGGTGTTACATAGGACTGCAGGTGACATCTACTACATTATCTGTACTCAGAGGGATATCACTGTGTTATCTGTGGTGTTACATAGGACTGCATGGGTCATCTACTACATTATCTGTACTCAGAGGGATATCACTGTGTTATCTGTGGTGTTACATAGGACTGCAGGACACATACTACATTATCTGTACTCAGAGATATCACTGTGTTATCTGTGCTGTTACATAGGACTGCAGGTGACTACTACATTATCTGTACTCAGAGGGATATCACTGTGTTATCTGTGGTGTTACATAGGACTGCAGGTGACATCAGGTGACTTATCCAGGTTGCAGAAGTTCAAACTTCATCATGCCCTGCTGACAGTTTATTACGCCCCGTTCCCACTCAGCAAAACTAGCGGAATTCGCCGCGGAATGCCGTTAGCCTCCCGCTCATAATGGGAGTCTATGGGAGGCGCGCGCTCCTGCTCTCCCTGTGCTGAAGAATGAACATGTTCATTCTTCAGCGTGGATAGAGCATGAGTGCGCGCCTCCCATAGACTCCCATTATGAGCGGGAGGCTAACGGCATTCCGCGGCGAATTCCGCTAGTTTTGCTCAGTGGGAACGGGGCGTAATAAACTGTCAGCAGGGCATGATGAAGTTTTGCTCAGTGGGAACGGGGCCTTATGGGAGTTGTAGTTTTGCAGCATGTGGCTCTTCAGGTTGCAGCACTACAACCCCCATCATTTCCAACTGGCAGTTCATGATGAGAGTTGTAGTTTTTCAGCTGGAGAGTCAAAGATTGGAAAACAATGATAAGACAATGACACAGTACAGTCCATTAATTATAGGGGGCAGTAGTGCAGTACATGAGGTGGAGGCAGTGACAGGGCATTAGAACATGGGGGCACATTAGAGTAATTGGATATAACGTTAGATAGGACTTTGACTGATCGGGTGAGATGGGGGGGCCCCAAGCTAAAATTTTGCACCAGGGCCCATCAGCCTTTAGCTACGCCCCTGTATACAGAATAGGAGAAGTTGTACTGTGCAGTGTTCCTATATACAGAATGGGTGAAGTTGTACTGCACAGTGTTCCTATATACAGAATAGGAGAAGTTGTACTGCGCAGTGTTCCTATATACAGAATAGGTGAAGTTGTACTGTGCAGTGTTTCTATATACAGAATAGGTGAAGTTGTACTGTGCAGTGTCTATACAAGCAGAATAAGTGAAGTTGTACTGTGCAGTGTTCCTACATACAGAATAGGTGAAGTTGTACTGTGCAGTGTTCCTACATACAGAATAGGTGAAGTTGTACTGTGCAGTGTTACTATATACAGAATAGGTGAAGTTGTACTGTGCAGTGTTCCTACATACAGAATAGGTGAAGTTGTACTGTGCAGTGTTCCTACATACAGAATAGGTGAAGTTGTACTGTGCAGTGTTCCTATATACAAGCAGAATAGGTGAAGTTGTACTGTGCAGTGTTCCTACATACAGAATAGGTGAAGTTGTACTGTGCAGTGTTCCTACATACAGAATAGGTGAAGTTGTACTGTGCAGTGTTCCTACATACAAGCAGAATAGGTGAAGTTGTACTGTGCAGTGTTCCTACATACAGAATAGGTGAAGTTGTACTGTGCAGTGTTCCTACATACAGAATAGGTGAAGTTGTACTGTGCAGTGTTCCTACATACAGAATAGGTGAAGTTGTACTGTGCAGTGTTCCTATATACAAGCAGAATAGGTGAAGTTGTACTGTGCAGTGTTCCTACATACAGAATAGGTGAAGTTGTACTGTGCAGTGTTCCTACATACAGAATAGGTGAAGTTGTACTGTGCAGTGTTCCTACATACAGAATAGGTGAAGTTGTACTGTGCAGTGTTCCTATATACAAGCAGAATAGGTGAAGTTGTACTGTGCAGTGTTCCTACATACAGAATAGGTGAAGTTGTACTGTGCAGTGTTCCTACATACAGAATAGGTGAAGTTGTACTGTGCAGTGTCTATACAAGCAGAATAGGTGATACAGAAGGGACTATTGAACTGCGCAGCTGCTTTACTTATAGATAGCATAGCATTTAGAAGTCACGTGACACAGCTTACCTCATTGATAGTACAGTTACATGGGCGGGGTAGTAATCGATGTGATTGACAGCTAGTAGCAGCCAATAACCGCTAGGCTCTGTCTCTCAGTCTTGTTGCTATGTGATGAAGCTCCGCCCTTGCAGCAGTCTGACAGGAGGTCGATATAGTTCCGGCTGGCGGGCAGCGGAGTGATCGCTTAAGATCCGGTAGAGACATGGTGGCCCCCGGCTGATCTCGCACACTCGTTTTAGCAATGAAGAGAGCCCGGGGGGCCCAGGACAGGTCCCAGCCGGGAGCTGGCAGTATGGAGGAGAGCCGGGCGGCCCCAACATTGCGGCGGAGAACGCTGGGATCGGAGGAGAGAGCGGGCAGCAGAGAGCAGGTAACTCCCAGCGTGCACCCCGAGCCTGACGGGAGTTATCCTCCTCAGTCATCACCCGGGGGAGGGGCTTGTCTGAGGAGCTGAGTCCTCAGGACCCCATGGGGACAGACTCCATCACCATAGCCCAGACCCCCTATAACTGGGAGCAATGACCCCCCATAGCCCAGACCCCCTATAACTGGGAGCAATGACCCCCCCATAGCCCAGACCCCCCTATAACTGGGAGCAATGACCCCCCCCCCATAGCCCAGACCCCCTATAACTGGGAGCAATGACCCCCCCCCATAGCCCAGACCCCCTATAACTGGGAGCAATGACCCCCCCCCCATAGCCCAGACCTCCTATAACTGGGAGCAATGACCCCTCCATAGCCCAGACCCCCTATAACTGGGAGCAATGACCCCCCCCCCCCCCCATAGCCCAGACCCCCTATAACTGGGAGCAATGACCCCCCCCCCCCCCCCCATAGCCCAGACCCCCTATAACTGGGAGCAATGACCCCCCCCCTATAACTGGGAGCAATGACCCCCCCCCATAGCCCAGACCCCCTATAACTGGGAGCAATGACCCCTCCATAGCCCAGACCCCCTATAACTGGGAGCAATGACCCCTCCATAGCCCAGACCCCCTATAACTGGGAGCAATGACCCCCCATAGCCCAGACCCCCTATAACTGGCAGCAATGACCCCTCCATAGCCCAGACCCCCTATAACTGGGAGCAATGACCCCTCCATAGCCCAGACCCCCCTATAACTGGGAGCAATGACCCCCCCCCATAGCCCAGACCCCCTATAACTGGGAGCAATGACCCCCCATAGCCCAGACCCCCTATAACTGGGAGCAATGACCCCCCATAGCCCAGACCCCCTATAACTGGGAGCAATGACCCCCCATAGCCCAGACCCCCTATAACTGGGAGCAATGACCCCTCCATAGCCCAGACCCCCTATAACTGGGAGCAATGACCCCTCCATAGCCCAGACCCCCCTATAACTGGGAGCAATGACCCCCCCCATAGCCCAGACCCCCTATAACTGGGAGCAATGACCCCCCCCCATAGCCCAGACCCCCTATAACTGGGAGCAATGACCCCCCCCATAGCCCAGACCCCCCTATAACTGGGAGCAATGACCCCTCCATAGCCTAGACCCCCCTATAACTGGGAGCAATGACCCCTCCATAGCCCAGACCCCCTATAACTGGGAGCAATGACCCCCCCCCCATAGCCCGGACCCCCTATAACTGGGAGCAATGACCCCCCCCCCCCCCATAGCCCAGACCCCCTATAACTGGGAGCAATGACCCCTCCATAGCCCAGACCCCCCTATAACTGGGAGCAATTACCCCTCCATAGCCCAGACCCCCTATAACTGGGAGCAATGACCCCCCCCCCATAGCCCAGACCCCCTATAACTGGGAGCAATGACCCCCCCCCATAGCCCAGACCCCCTATAACTGGGAGCAATGACCCCCCCCCATAGCCCAGACCCCCTATAACTGGGAGCAATGACCCCCCCCCCCATAGCCCAGACCCCCTATAACTGGGAGCAATGACCCCCCCCCCCCCCATAGCCCAGACCCCCTATAACTGGGAGCAATGACCCCCCCCCCCATAGCCCAGACCCCCCTATAACTGGGAGCAATGACCCCCCCCCCATAGCCCAGACCCCCCTATAACTGGGAGCAATGACCCCCCATAGCCCAGACCCCCCTATAACTGGGAGCAATGACCCCTCCATAGCAATGACCCCTCTATAACTGTGACCCCCCCTATAACTGTGAGCAATGACCCCCCCCATAGCCCAGGCCCCCCTATAACTGGGAGCAATGACCCCTCCATAGCCCAGACCCCCCTATAACTGGGAGCAATGACCCCTCCATAGCCCAGACCCCCCTATAACTGGGAGCAATGAACCCTCCATAACCCAGACCCCCCTATAACTGGGAGCAATGACCCCTCCATAACTGGGAGAAGTAACCCCCCCCATAACTAGAAACAATGCCCCCCATAGCTACTGCCCTGCCTCCCCCCCTTACCTCATAACTGGGAGCAATGACTCCCTTAAACCTATAGCCCAGCCCCCCTGTAACTGTGAGCAGTTTTCATCCCTGTAACTATAGCCCTGACACCCCCCTCCCTATAACTGGGAGAAATAATCCCAGGATGTAGTAGTAGGAGCTCAGTGATGATGATGATGATGTAGTAGTAGGAGCTCAATGTCGATGTAGTAGGAGCTCAGTGATGATGATGATGATGTAGTAGTAGGAGCTCAATGTCGATGTAGTAGGAGCTCAGTGACAATGATTATGTAGTAGTACTAGGGGCTCAGTGTCTTGGATGTGGATGATGTAGTAGTAGGAGCTCAGTGATGGATTAGTGTATGTATGATGCTGTTGCTTCTCTACTAGGGGATAACATGATACTGTCTTCAAGCACTTAAAACACTATTGGCGTCTTTCTGTGCCTGTTGTCTTTGCCCCATGCCATGTGTTATAGTGTGTTTGCCCTAATGCTATGTATTATGGGTCACTGTGTGTGTTTGCCCTATGCCATGTGTTAGGGGTTACGTTGTGGGTGTTTGCCCTATGCCATGTGTTGGCGGTTACGCTGTGAGTGTTTGCCCTATGCCATGTGTTAGAGGTTACGGTGTGGGTGTTTGCCCTATGCCATGTGTTAGAGGTTGCGGTGTGGGTGTTTGCCCTATGCCATGTACTGTGGGTCACTGTGTGTGTTTGCCCTATGCCACGTGTTAGGGGTTACAGTGTGTATTTGCCCTATGCCATGTGTTAGCGGTTACGGTCTGGGTGTTTGCCCTATGCCATGTGTTAGGGGTTACAGTGTGTGTTTGCCCTATGCCATGTGTTAGGGGTTACAGTGTGTGTTTGCCCTATGCCATGTGTTGGCGGTTACGCTGTGGGTGTTTGCCCTATGCCATGTGTTGGCGGTTACGCTGTGGGTGTTTGCCCTATGCCATGTGTTGGCGGTTACGCTGTGGGTGTTTGCCCTATGCCATGTGTTGGCGGTTACGCTGTGGGTGTTTGCCCTATGCCATGTGTTGGCGGTTACGCTGTGGGTGTTTGCCCTATGCCATGTGTTGGCGGTTACGCTGTGGGTGTTTGCCCTATGCCATGTGTTGGCGGTTACGCTGTGGGTGTTTGCCCTATGCCATGTGTTGGCGGTTACGCTGTGGGTGTTTGCCCTATGCCATGTGTTGGCGGTTACGCTGTGGTTGTTTGCCCTATGCCATGTGTTGGCGGTTACGCTGTGAGTGTTTGCCCTATGCCATGTGTTGGGGTATGGGTTGGCAGTGATAATGTTTAGCCTCCAGTCTGCCCTCCTTTTCCAGATTCCTATGTGTTGTACTTTGTGATACAAGTGAAGGTTGGTGAGACGCCTCTGAAGCCGCATGTTCATGGTGGTCATAGGTAACAGCAAATGCCTTCAGTCGCCCTTCGTTCGCCTCTTATTTCTGTGGAGCGTTTGTCCTTGATGCAGTGATATCTGTGCAATATGTTCCCGGGTATACAAGAGCCAAGCTGAGAAACTCCATGTAATCCATATAGATCAGCCAGTTGCCCTTGTTGGGGTTTACTATGAGGGCAATCTGGCCACTCCGTGCAGCCCCTCGTGGCTCTTCTCTGCCCCATGTTACATCTGATGATAGAAGAGCCCTGATTGGGAGCTTCTTACCAACTCTGCTGCTGTGGTGAGGATGATAGGTGGCGTAGTAGTGGCCTTGTTTCTGTCTTGTTGCAGACAGTACACAGGACTCCTGCGGTCCCTGTGGTGAGGATGATGGGGATCGCTCCTGTATTTGCAGTACTTTGTGAGGATTTGTAGGATCCGGTGGCGGCGTCTATGAGAAAACGTCCGCTATGTTCCCGTCTCTTATGGTTGAGGTTGTTCCTGTTGCCTGGTACCTTGCTTCTTGTTCACACCCCGATTATGTGAGTGTTTATGGTCTCCTTGTCTCCTCTGCAGTGATGACCACTATGACTCCATTACAGGCACCGTCACCCAGCTTTCCAGGTGCCCAGCATGGCATAGAGCTGTATTTTTCTTTATTCTTACCCTCTTGTATTGTAGTTCATGACCCAGGAGGTTCGGGATGAGTGGTTCTTCCTGGTGTATTGTGGGAGGACACATCTAGAGGTATAAGATCAGTCACCCCCCCCCCCCCATCCATTTTGGAGGGTCTGTGTTACATTGTGTGTGAAACAGCTGGAGGTAGGAAAGGGTTAAGTGTTTACATGACGCAAGACGCCGCCTCTTGGAAGGAGCGCAGTCCCACTGGCACGTGTAGTATTAAAGCTACGTCCAATGCAGGGGTGACTGTGGGAAGCTTCTGGCGTTAGCAGCATGTCTTTTCCATCTATCCCTGTCTGGAGCCACTTATCCTCCTGGTTGTAGTCGGCATGAAGCGCCTCCTACAGTATAGATGCCACAATGCATCCTAATGTAACCATTACACTCCTGGAGGCTGAGATGTGTGGAGTTACCCCCGATATATCCTCCCCCCCCCCATATGGATGTTCCCTATGATCCATTCACGCCGGGCACCACGTGGCTGCAGCTCAGGGATGATGACTTGCGGCTCTATTATCTGGAGGATTATGGGATTAGCAGATGAAGGTGATGCTCAGCAGTGATTACACGTCTGGCGACATTTACACCTCATATCCCTGCTGTATAGCCTGGTGCAGGATGTTTCCCACTCAGGGGAGCTTACTGGGGCGCGGTGGATGGATTATGGGGGGGGGGGGGGTGTCTGCCTTGTGGAAATAATGGTTGTCATTTGTTGTTAAATAACGGCTGGTATAAATAAAAGCGACTGTCATTTTGACGGTTGTTAAGATGGCATGTTCCCTCTATGCACCGTAACTGTGTCAGTCTCCCATAGTCCTGACTTTTTCTTGTTTAATGTGACTGCTGCCCGTCAGGGTGCCATGTTTTGGAGCAGATCATGTAGTAACCCTCCTATCCTCTTGTATTTCAGGATATCACTCCTCCGTCCGCTCCGCTGCTCTTCAGGAAGCTTAGTAACCCCGACCTCCATTCCTCCGCTGCAAAAGTAAAACTGCACCGACAGCTGAGCCAGGACGATTGCAAACTGCGGCGCGGGAGCCTGACCACCTCCATGACAGGTGAGTAATCTGTGGATGATGAGTTCATGTGCCACATACAGACAGGACTCTAAAAAACTCGGACACGTTTCCTCATCGAGATGCTGGGAACCTGTCTTGTCCTGCTCTGCTGCATTGGCCTCTGTAAACTAAACAGCAATGGCCACAGACTGATTGCAACAAAGCGATTACTGATATGTAGAGAGAAATGTATGCGCTGATGCTTTGTAACAAACTTGCAGCTGTGAGCAGCATCAGTGTGGGAAAGCTGTGATGTAGAAGCCGCAGTCGGGATACATGGAGATGTGTAGTGTCACCCTAGATACCCTGTGTCGATCCGGGCCTTTGCACTTGCGCCCCCCCCCCAGCCTCACTGTTCGCCTCAGACCCTTTGTCTTCACGTTTTTTTCCTTCTCTCACAGGGAAGCAGCTGCTCCCGCTCTCCAGCAGTGTGCACAGCGGCGTGGCTCAGCTGACATGGCAGCCACCAGGAGAGTCGTCCAACCTGGTCCGGATGAGGAATCAGTCTTTGGGTCAGTCTGCGCCATCCCTGACTGCTGGCCTGGTAAGTGCTCTCTGGTTGCTGCCTATTCCCCCCCCCCCCCATCCTGTGTGATATATGGACAGATTCTTGCGGTGGGGTAGGGGATGCGGCAGAGGTATAACAGGGACGCAGGAGGAGTGTTATGTAGTGTCAGGCGTGTTACACGCTTCGGTTACCAGCTGCACATTGTCTTGTGTTTCTGCTCTCGTACAGTACATCAGCAGTACGCTAGCCTAGACTCCTTGTCCTTCCTTAAAGGGGTTATCCAGGCTTAGAAAACATGGGAATGCTTTTCTTGCAGCACCACTCTTGTCGTAAGTTTGGGTGTAGGTTTTGCATCTCTGTTCCATTGAAGTGAATGGAGCTGAATTGCAATACCGCACACACCCTGAGAACAGAGGTGGTGCTGTTTTTGCAAGAAAGTAACTGCTTTTTCTAATCTTGGATTACCCCTTTAACATGTGTATAAAGTTTGTATGCTAAATTCCAGGACATTGAGATGTGTTGATGTAGTGAGCGGCTCCTACGAGGCCGCGGTGTCGTGTGAGGGGCTGACGTGATGTGTGCGGGTTGTCAGGTCACGGGAACACAAGTCCTGCCAGAAGCATCTGCTCTGTGCCAAGGGAGGAATAGAGTGATCCCAGATCCTTCTGTTTCCTGCAGCTTTAACTCCGAAGTGTCCAGACATCCTACAAATAAGTGTCCCATAGTGAACCCTCAGGGTTATGTGGTGAGGAGATGGGAGGTTCCCTCCTGACTGGCCGCGATGCTCTGCATGTTGTGCTGACTTGTGTTGTGTTTTTGGCATCTCTGCAGAACGTTGCGCTTTGGGAAATCCAGGGAAAAATGTTTTGATTGCTGTAATAATGGGATGTGGTGGAATGCTGCCCCCTGGTGTCTATTTAGAGGTAAGGCAATACAGTTAACAGCACGTGACCTAACATCATAAATCAGAGTCCACTGTTCCAGCTCACAGGGAGATCAGTGCTCTGGCTGCAGCCTGTACCCCTCCGGCCCTGGAGGTGACACATCCTGGGGTCTGCAGTCTCTGTGGTTATGTTAGGTGTTCCTGGGCACCTCATCTGCTCAGGGTTGCTGTGTTTCCATCTTGCTGGTGGTCTGGATCTTTGTCCTCCATAATTCTATTTAGCAATGAGCTTCTTCTTCTCATTATTTTTCCAGAATTAAACACCTTTACTATTGGTATCTGGGGGCATACAGTACGGTACGTTCCTGTGTGTCATCCTCAGCAACGGCCTGTAGCCCCCAGTGACCCCACTAAGGACACTCACCACAATAGTGGATGGAGCATTGGTGGATCCCTGGGTGGGGTTTCTGAATGGTTTTAGTGAGAATTTGTGATGTGAATACAGACTAAACAGCGGTGTATTCATTGTGCTTGCTATTGGCGCTTGTTGAACAGCCGGACTTAAAGCATATGCAGCGTTACAGACATTGCATCTGATAAAAATATTTATCGATACTTTATGTTAAGCTGCATAATAGCGCAGCTTAATATAAAGTACAGCGCAGAGACCACGGCCGGCAGCTAGCTGAGCGCCGGCCGTGTTCTCTGTGTGCTGCCCCCTGGTGTCCCCTCCTCCGCCCGCGCGCTCTCCGCTCCCGGTGGCGCCAACTTCAAATAACCGGCACATAGCGATCGCTAGTGCCGGCTATTTTACAGGGTAGATGCCGCTGTCACAACTGACAGCGGCATTTAACCCCCCCCCCCCCCCCCCAGAGCCACTCCATATACAGCAGAAGTCTGCTGTATATGGAGCGGCCCCCACTGCTAATGACTGCAGCCCGCGATATTACGGGTGGCAGTTATTTAACTATTCCCCCGCCGCGGCTGCGTCCTTCCAGTCCTGCCCCCCATTGTCAGCCCCGGCAGCCACCTCTGCACCGCCAGTCCAGCCCTTCATCCACCCCTCCCCTCCGTCCCCTGGGACCCGCCGCTGCACTTTGCGGTCCCTCACACCGGCCAGTCCCCTCCCAGCATACCTGCTTGTGCACAAGATGGTATGCTAGGAGTTGTAGACGCACGGAGGTATGCTGGGATCGGGAGGCTGCTGCTGCACAACTACAACTCTCACCATACCTTCTAGTGCACTACAACTCTCAGCATACCTCTTTGCACAAAGAGGTATGCTGGGGGTTCTAGTGCACAAGAAGATGTTGGGAGTTGCAGTTGTGCAGCAGCAGCCTTCCGACACAACTCCCAGCATATCTCCTTGTCCACTACAACTCCCAGCATACCTTCTTGTGCACTACAACTCCCAGCATATCTTCTTGTGCACAAGGAGGTATGCTGGGGGTTGTAGCGCACAAGAAGGTATGCTGGGAGTTATAACAAACAAGGAAATATGTTGGGAGTTGTAGTTGTGCAGCAGCAGCCTCCCATCACAACAACTTCCAGCATACCTCTTTGTGCATTACAACCCCCAGCATACCTCTTTGTGCACAAGAAGATATGCTGGGAGTTGTAGTGCACAAGAAGGTATGCTGGGAGTTGCAGTTGTGCAGCAGCAGCCTCCTGACAACCACAACAACCCCCAGGATACCTCTGTGCACTACAACTCCCAGCATACCTTCTTGTGCACAAAGATGTATGCTGGGAGTTGTTGTGTTGGGAGGCTGCTGCTGCACCACTGTACCTCCCAGCATACCTTCTTGTGTACTACAACCCCACCATACCTCTTTGTGGACAAGGAGGTATGCTGGGAGGTACAAGGGAATTAAAAAGTGTAAAAAAAAAAACCTAGGGAAATCCTACTGTGCTGATCCAGGGGAAGGCGAAAACCCCTATGAGGCAGATGACAATTAAAAAAATTTCAGAATAAAAGTTCTAATAATCCCCGCCTTTCCCTTTTATTCATGTAAAAAAATAAACATTTGGCATCATTGCATGCGGAATTGTCCAAACCAATAAAAGTAACAAAAAAAGTCACATAAATAAAAATGTGGTGCATGGGGGCATCATACCCACAGTCTGGGTGAGGGGGGGGATGTCATTATATTTGTATTTTAAGTGCTTTTTTTCAAAAGTATCGAAATGGTATTGTATCGAAATGGTATTGAGTATCGGGAAAAAAAAGATGGTATCGGTATCGAACTCAAAATTCTGGTATCGTGACATCCCTACTTCCAACTGGAGGCTCAGGCACCATGTGAACAGAGCGGTAAAGTGAGCTTGCAGTACATCTGCCATGGCTTGCACTTGGCAGGGTTGTATAGCGGCAGCTACCACCAGACAGTGCTCTGTACCGCTTGGTCACGATATAAAGCCATGAGCCATAACGCTGCCGATGACGACAACATGAATAACGTGGATTATCTGTGTCTGTTGTGTGGGATATACTAGGATAAGAGACCGGTCAGTTCTGTGGAAGCAGGATTATAGGTACGTGTACAGATCTGAGCAATGGTGACAAGAGCAGAATAGTGTACATGCCGAGGTCACACCATCTCCAGAACGGCTGGGCTTGTGGGGTCCCAAGTATTTAGTTGGTGGTACCGACCAAAAGTGTCCAAAGAAGGACAGCCAGTGATCACGGGGCTCAAGGCTTATTGATGTGTGTGGAGGAGGGGGTGAAGGTTAGCCCATTTGGTCCGCTCCCACAGAAGAGCTGCTGTAGAGCAAACTGCTGATAAACTTCCTGCTGTGTATGATAGGAGTCAGATCACACAGGACATGGCAGCTTGTTGTGTATGGGGCCCTGCGGATGGGTCAGAGGGCCCTTGTGACCCCTGTCCTCCCCCCAGAAGTGTCTACAATGGACTTCTAGTCTGAAGCAATGGAAGAAGGAACCTGGTCTGATGCATCATGTTCTCCCTGTGGACGGCCGTTGCATGTGTTACTCACCTGGGAAATAGATGGCACCAGGATGTACTGTGGGAAGAAGGCAACATATTAGGCAGGCGGGTTTACTGTGGCCCATGCTGCTTCTCATGAGTCCTTCCTCTCCCTGTGGAGGACATTCCTGTGCAGGGTGACATTATCTGTATATTACAGGATCCTGGCATTGGCATGGTGCAAAGTCCTGGGTGTGACGTGCCATTAGCCCAGGGAAGGGAAGAGGGTAAATCCTCTGGTAACTCTGGAGTTTTGATCATGGCTGCACACAAGTCTGGAGCACTGCCTTATGTGCAGTGTATTGTATTGTTCATTGATTCATGATGGCACGTCCATCTAGATACACTGTGGCACATTTGGAGCAGTGGGAACCTAGCGATATATATATATTAGACAGCCCCTACCCATCCAAAACTCATGACATGTTGCACTCTACTGGATTACACAGGAACGTGAGCTGTCAATGATGAAGATGGACCACACAGTGGGTCGTCCTCCGTACCATCATTTCCAGAACATTAGCATTCTGTGCGCAAAGGCGACTCCATTATCTAATTGGCTTCTGTCCGACGTCTGATCTCTGGGTCATCATAAAGCACATGTCTATTTAACATGGCAGCGAGCAGCTGTCACCGGGCCCCTCTATAGTGTCTGGGATGTGTAAAGGGTAATTACAGCTAATTGTATGTGAGGATCGCCGGGGGTCCGGCATTGTCTGTAGAGCCAGTGTACACAGGACCTGCTGCTATTACCATAGACCTAATCACACAGCGTGGCCACATCATAGACACTGATACCCCACCTTATGTACATGTTACTCATATGAAGAAAGACACGGGAGAGAAAAAGGCCAGGCTGCAGCGCCTCGTGGGATACAGTAAAAACAAGTCAAATTATAGCTCAAGGTGCTGATGAGGATTTCACCTTCAAGCCCCTTGGGCTTTGTGCATATCACCCAAAAGGGGTACTAGGCCTTCAGAAAATACCAGAAAAGGTGCTTCGGTGGAGATTGCAGGGCCGTGAGCCAACTAAGATAGTCCATGCTCCCAGGTAAGTGCCTGTGGGGATAAAGCTAGTCTAAGTGCAAAAATGGTGCATGACTAATCCATAAAGGTTAGCGCTGCTCAACAGACTCAACAGTTAAAAGCAGATAAAAAGTTCAAATATTTATTAAATTGTGCACTTTTAATAACTATTTTAACTTTCTATCTGCTTTTAACCTTTGGAGTCTGTTGGGCAGCGCTAACCTTTTATGGATTAGTCACACACCATTACATGAAGAAAATGCTGCTTGGATAACCCCTTTAAGGGGATTTTATTTTAGGGGTTTTACAATGGGCTACATCTCAGGTTTATAACAAATTCCCCTTTAAAGGGCTTTTTATAACTATACGTTAGACGGTAAATAAAAAAAACAAACAAAGAAAGATTACACTTAAAGGGGAACTATCAGCAGGTTAGACAAATCTCACCTGCTGATGGCTCCATGTGTTGCACGGGGTGCTGAGGATGAAGGTAGGTCTCTCAGTTATAATGTAGTCCTCTGTACGGTAAGGAGCACTGAGGATGAACGTATGTTTCTTAAATTCATCCTCTACTATTCCCGTGCAGTTTTAGTATAGTGCTCTGTACGGTAAGGCTGTTTTGAGCCCTGCCCTGCCCCCAGATCACCGACCCACCCCTTTTAATGATCACCAAAAAAATTGTGGATGCTGGCAGTGGGGGGGATGGATCAGTAGTGGGAATTTACCTTTCCCTGGCCTCAAGACCCCGCCCAAATTAATTTCCCCTGAGTTGTCATGACATTGCCACTGTGGGCTGTGTGAAATAACTCTCCTGGCTGATAGACTGGCTGCTCAGCCAATCAGTGACTGGAATGGCATCCCCGTCAGTCCACCAGCTGGGACAGTTATTTCACATGTCATGTCAGTGCCGCAAATCCCAGAGCCTGGCGTGGGTCCCGCTGCACACCGCAGACACTAGGAGAGGGGCGTTCCTACTCCTGATCAAAATGCCCCTGCCCCAGTCAACTACTAGATTTTAAAAACTGTTGCACTTCTCCTTTTAAGTTAATAAATCAGCTGTCACCAGGAAGGGGGTGACACTGCTCCTCTGCTGTCACCCTTGGCTGTGTCAGGGGCTGCAGAACCCCTAATCTCGGCACTGCTAAATATGGCTATCACTGCAGCATGCTGCTACTGAGCATCCCCTAATGTCGATATAATACATGTCAGCATCAGAGTTGGTGAAGCTGACTGTATCACTAGCGCTGCAGTCCTGGCACAGTATAGCAGAATGTATGGTGACAGTTATCCCTGCTGCCTGCTCTGCTACACTGTGCTGGGGCTGCAGCACTACTGACACACAGCTAAACCACCTCTCTCTATTGCTGACCTGTATTCTATAGACATCAGGGTATCTGCATGAAGCAGCCCTAGTGATATCTGTAATGTGAGCAGAGCCTTGCAGTTCCTGACACAGCCATTGGTGGCAGCAGAGGGGCCTTACATTTTTGGCTGCTCCAGCTTCGTTCTCAGCGCACATCGCTTATTATTCCTGTTTATGCAGCACCCCTCCCTTTATATACACACACACTTTAATAAACCATATACTGCATCTGTCACTATATAAAAAACACTCTCTAGCTGCATTTTTTTTTTTACCTACAAAACACAAAAACCAACTGCCATAACCCTATATAAATACAGTACCACAACATCCCATACACTCAGTATATGATCAGATATCCTTGATCCAGCCCAGGATTTTCTGTATCTATTTATAAAGGCCTCCCCCCCCATTTAACCTACCACCCATCCTAACACTAAACCCCCACCCCAGGTGCTAAACAACTACTAAAACTAACACTATATACAAATATAAACTGAACAAATGTATGTAACAAATAAATAAATGCACACATGTAACAAACCAAACTCAACCTGTATATTCCTATTTAGCTACAGCACAAAACAAAAGACTTAGGCTAAGTTCACACTACGTGTTTGCAATCCATTTTTTTTGTCAATTTTTTGGAAAAAAATTAATGCATGTGTGCATCTGCTTTTATCTTCTTTTTTTTTCTATTGAATTCTATAAAAAAAAAAAAACAGATCAAAATGGATTTTTTTTTTTTTTTTTTAACGTATACAAAATGTAGTCGACCTAATTTTTGTGTATGTTAAAAAAAACGAATCTGTTTTGATCCGTAGTAAACCACTGTATTAAAGGGCCAACGAAGCAAAAGATGCTCCCCACTTCCCAGCATGCCTCCACACTCCTCCTGGGGACAACGCTGATCCTCAGAGCTCCTGCACTTCAGATTGTCCCTCACATACATTTTGTGATAGGAGCCACGTCAAGCCTTCAAGGGGATCCTGATAGAATTCAGTAGGCACAAACCAACCTCCAAATCCCAGCTTGAGTGCTAGTGGCCTTTGGAGAAGGGTTGACTGGACCCTATCTCCTGATTTCCCACATCCCCAAACCCTACTGACTTACCTTCAGAACCGGTGTAACATAAGCCGGAAGATTCCCATGTATCCAAAGATCCTTCACTCGCCATCTTGTCTTCCATTCCTGTATTATAACCCGGAGCTGCACTCACTGTTCTGCTGATGCAGTCATCATGACCTTCGCTTGTGGTCAGTAAATGGGTACAGGTTGTCAGTCATGGCGTGTTCCGGCTGGATCATTGTTTCCGTTGGTTAATACTTAATCATGGTTGCTGTGGAGCAGGGCGCCGCCATGTTGCTGGTCAGCAGACCTCAGTGCAGGGCGCCGTGTCCTTGGGGACCTACCGATCCCTCCGCACCTGTCACTATGTTCCATATCCTGGGCACGAAGGTAACGGCATTATCCAGCAGGCGCTGTGCTCAGAAAGTGGCGGGGTACAAAACTGCTCCGATTTACTTGTTTGTTTTTACCTCAACTGTGTAGGAATGCAGTCCTATGTAAGAGTGCAGTGCCGAGTACAGATAATGTAACAGATGTTACCTGCAGTCCTATGTAGGAGCACTGTGCTGAGTACAGATAATGTAGCAGATATTACCTGCAGTCCTATGTCACATCACAGATGCTGAAGCGATACTTCTGAGTACAGATAATGTAGTGATGTCACCTGCAGTCCTATGTAATAAATGGACCATGGATCATGGTTGTTTTCCTTACAATCTGTGTGTACATGGCTGCAGGTTTTTCTCATTGTTCGCCTGTGGTTTCTGCTCCTGTGGCTTCAGGGTTAATAGTTTGTATCCCGCTGGTGTTGGTCATGTTGTACCTTGTCTCAGTCATTAATAATTCATTGCCTCCGGAGCAGCGTTCGCTCTCATTGTCTGCTGTCAGCTGATGACTGCAGGGAGGGAGCTCAGCAATGTGCAGTGCCTGCTCCTTTAACTCCAGCGCTGGGCTATGTAAATCAGCTGCTCTTCCTGATGTGATGTCACTTGTCTACAGCAGATGGGAGCGGGCGTCAAGCGAGGTGCTGCCGCGCTCCGTCACCATTGCAGCCTTGTTGTGATGTGGGATCTGTGGCTCCTTGTTGCGGTGCAGTAACAGGTTGGGGATGAGATGACGCTGAGGAGTGAGCGGCGCTCTGGTGACTATCGCTGACTCCTGTGCTACATGGTGCCCTCCTCTGTGGGACAGGCTGCCAGCCACTGTTGGGCCATGGGGCAACTCTGAGAAGTTTGGGGACTGTCAGTCAGGAAAGATCTGAAACGGCACAGAACCGTGAGCAAGACACCAAAGCCAGCGCCGGGATGGATGACACCAGCATCCTGCGCCGGAGGGGGCTGCAGGTAGGTGCTGCACCCCATGAATCCTGTATGTTTCTGGAGGTGATGACGGTTGTGATGATGATGAAGGTCCTTAGTGCTGATGGATTCCATCCTGTATGAGAGTCTCACCTGTGTGTGTCAGGGTTCTGGAGCCTTTTGCAGTGTTCATTGTGTCCTGGTGAGGGAGTCCATCATGTGTAAGGGTCAGTGGTGTCTGGGGCTCTATAATAAATCTGTATGTAGGTGATGTGCGGGCTGTATAATAATAGATCTGCATGTTGGTGATGTGCGGGCTCCATAATAGATCTGTATGTAGGTGATGTGCTGGGCTCTATAATCTGTATGTAGGTGATGTGCGGGGCTCTATAATCTGTATGTAGGTGATGTGTGGGGCTGTATTGTATTATAGATCTGAATGTAGGTGATGTGCGGGCTGTATAATAGATCTGTATGTGGGGGCTGTATAATAGATCTGAATGTAGGTGATGTGCGGGCTGTATAATAGATCTGAATGTAGGTGATGTGCGGGCTGTATAATAGATCTGTATGTAGGTGATATGTGGGGGTTGTATAATAGATCTGTATGTAGGTGATGTGTGGGCTGTATTATAGATCTGAATGTAGGTGATGTGCGGGCTGTATAATAGATCTGTATGTAGATGATATGTGGGGGCTGTATAATAGATCTGTATGTAGGTGATGTGTGGAGCTCTATGATAATTGATCTGTGTGTAGGTGATTTGCAGGGCTCTATAATAGATCTGTATGTAGGTGATGTGTGGCTCCATAATAGATCTGTATGTAGGTGATGTGTGGCTCCATAATAGATCTGTATGTAGGTGATGTGTGGCTCCATAATAGATCTGTATGTAGGTGATGTGTGGCTCCATAATAGATCTGAATGTAGGTGATGTGCGGGCTCTAATAGATCTGTATGTAGGTGATGTGTAGGGCTCCATAATAGATTTGTATGTAGGTGATGTGCGGGCTGTATAATAATAGATCTGTATGTAGGTGATGTGTAGGGCTCTATAATAATGGAGCTGTATGTAGGTGATGTGTGGGGCTCTATAATAATGGAGCTGTATGTAGGTGATGTGTGGGGCTCTATAATAATGGAGCTGTATTTAGGTGATGTGTGGGGCTCTATAATAATGGAGCTGTATGTAGGTGATGTGTGGGGCTCTATAATAATGGAGCTGTATGTAGGTGATGTGTGGGGCTCTATAATAATGGAGCTGTATGTAGGTGATGTGTGGGGCTCTATAATAATGGATCTGTATGTAGGTGATGTGCGGGCTCTAATAGATCTGTATGTAGGTGATGTGTAGGGCTCCATAATAGATTTGTATGTAGGTGATGTGCGGGCTGTATAATAATAGATCTGTATGTAGGTGATGTGTAGGGCTCTATAATAATGGAGCTGTATGTAGGTGATGTGTAGGGCTCTATAATAATGAAGCTGTATGTAGGTGATGTGCGGGGCTTCATAATATGGATCTATATGTAGGGGACATGTTGGTCTCTTTAATAGGGCTGTTTATGTAAGTGTGTGGGGCTCTGTAATACGGATGTGCATGTGAGTGACTGTATTAGGAATAGTTGGCTTCTGAATCTTGTGACCAATAACATGATTCCATGTGGTGGCACCGGCAGCCCTTGGAAAACCTGTGACCTTCTTTGAACAGCAGGAAGCGACCTTCGCCAATCAGGTGTAAGCATGGTGCCCTGAATCGCTGTGCCCGGAGGTTAGTTTGCCGTGGCATGTAGTGTGTACCAGGACTAGAGAAGCCACAAGATCGCACAGTGGCCGTCATGTGTGGCAGATTCAAGAAGCAAGCGTCAGGTGGTACACTTGGTATCTGAGCAGTGATGTACCGTGGTGGACCTGCTAAACCAGCAGTACATTTCCCACAGTTACTACTGGCCATACCTCATATTGACTGTGATTTAATAGCCCTAGACTGATAAGTGCTCCCTTGGCCACCCTCATCGCCTCACATGGGAAAAAGAGAGACCCAGGATATGTGGCAGGTGGTCGCTTGGGGGAATCTTTACCGATGGCTGTGTCCTCGTGGTGTAAACGGCATGTAGCCATATAACTTGGGTGCATATTGGGGATTTAGCAGGCTGGAGGTGGCGATGTAAGGGTGTGGGGAGCGATATTCTATTTCTCCATCGTACTACAGTTCTTGAATGGTAAACGCCATAGAGACCTGTCAGCTGATCATCTGCACCCATATCTTCAGGAGGTCTCCCCGCGCTTTCACCTCTTAACAACCCTCCTTAGTAGTAATAGTTGTTGTCTACAGTCCCAGTTGCTGTTATTGGGGAGGGGATTTTCTCTCTACACCTAAGGAGGATTTGCCGCTTCAGCTCCATGTTCTGGTGACATTGCAGTAACTTCTAGCGACACGTGAACTGGATCAATCTGCTCCATGTGGCATTAATGTGAGCGCCGCGTGTTTCCTGCGGCCACCCTGCCCCTATAAAGCCTTTCACAATAGTTCATTCTGCAATGAGACAAAAGCGCGTCGATGAGGCCCCAGGCTTTATTTGGCGGCTGCAGCCGTCACTGGAAATGTTCCCAGAGACTTGCTGGGCTTTTCTCTTTACAGTTTCCAGAACGTTTCATCTCTTGTCACGTTATTGGGGGGTGACTGTTGAATTATTGGGGGGTGAAGGGGGCGTCTTGGACCCTACAAGAGAGACCCCCCATATGTATATAGACTGCCTGGAGCCTCATTCTTTGTCAGACTGCTGTATCTGGGAGAGCTGGATGGAGTCTAGAACATCAGCGGTACAAGAGTGGAGGAAGCTTCGCTGTATGTTGTGACGTTTCCCGGTTATTCCTGGGTGGTGGGCGGTTTCCATCCTCGTCTGATACTTATTTATCTGCATCTTGTTATGTGCATTGCACTGGCTGTTCTCTGACTAAACTGAGGGCGTTGTGTGAAAATCTGTCACTAGGAAGAGAAGATGTGAGAATAGATAGGAGAAGCGCACCACCGCCACTGCTCCACCTGCGCACCGCCTGCCATGTTACACCCCCCTGTGTGTGGGCTCTACCTCTGACCATCTAGGTCATCTTAACCTTTATGTAAATGCGAGTAGTATATCTCAAAGCTGCAGAGGACGTCTGTGCAGATCCATAATGACCCCCAATATGGCGGCACTCCACTGCCCACTCATGACAGTGCTCCGCACGAGTTTTCATCATTTCTTTTATAAGTTGTTAAAAGTTTTAGAGGAAGTACCAATGTTACACACAGGCTGCAGGAGGCCACATCCCATACCAGAATGCCCCGCCCATGCTGAACTGGTAACAAAGTGCATATTTTGCTTGTACACTAGAGATGAGTGAACCTTAAAGGGGAAGTCCGGGCAAAATAATTTTAAGATATATTATTGCCCAACAAAAGTTATGCAATGCTGTAGTAAGTGCAGGGAAAATGCACTATAGCTATGTTTCCAATAATAAGTGTCTATTAGTAATTTTCATAACTTTTGTTTGGCAATAACATCTTAAAATTATTTTGCCCGGACTTGCCCCTTTAAGCACACTTGGATTCATCTGAATCTTAGCATGTGCCATTTGATTATCGATGTTGTTGGATGCAGCCCTAGCCACAGGCTGTATCCATGTTTTCCAGACGACCTTAGGGCCGCATCGGTTATTAAAATGCTGCACACTCAGGTTCGCTTATCTCTAGAATGCATGTGTTAAAACCAGGACTGAGTCTGCAAAAATTTACCAACTTGGGCTTCACCTTTTTCAAAAATTTTAAAATCTCTTCCTGAATGCTGGATGATTATATATGAGCAGCAGTGTAATAGGAAGATATCCTGTGTAATATAGAGAAGGAGGAGAAGACCTAAGTAGGCTACGTTCACACAGAGCAAAAGGAGCGGATTACGCAAGGAAATATTTCAGCCTGAAATCAACTGACGCTGAATTCCGAGCAGAATATAAGCAGAATGCAAGCAGAATCCCTGCGTATTCTGCTAGGAAAGTGTTCAGCTCGTAATCAGCTCTTGACAAATTCAGCGCGGAATACTCGAGGAATCCGCGCTGAATCCGCATGCATTCAGCGCTGAAATTCAGCGAGTATTTGGTGAGTAAACTAGACTATACCAGAACATATACTAGAATCCTCCTCCCCCCCCTTTTCCCCATTTCCGCGCTGATTCAGCGAGTAATTTCCGCTTGTATTACGCTTGTATTCCGCGCTGAATCCGCGCTGAAACAGAAAATCAGAGCCCCATTGATTTGTATAGGCTTCCGCTAGCGGAAGAATGAACATGTTCATTCTTCTGGCGGAAAGCGGATTAGTTCAGTGCGGAAATTCCACTGTGTGAACTGCAGAGCAGAATTTCCATTCAACACAATGGAAATTAGCTCTGCACCTATTTTAACGGCTGAAATTTCAGCGCTGATTCAGCGCAGAAATTCAGCTGCTTTTGCTCAGTGGGAACGAGCCCTAGCAGTAACCACTGTCCTCAGTGTGGTGGATTCTCTCTGGGAGAAGATTGTGTGTGTACGCTATGGCTGCAGCAGGCTGTGTGTGTGCGTGTGCACATGCTGTGGCTGCAGCAGGCTGTGTGTGTTTGTGTGTGCGTGCGCTGTGGCTGCAGCAGGCTCTGTGTGTGCGCTCACATGCTGTGGCTGCAGCAAGCTTTGTGTGTGTGTGTGTGTGTGTGTGTATGTATGCTATGGCTGCAGTAGGCTTTGTGTTATAGAGAGAGAGGTAGAAATTAAAGGGGTGTTCTGGGGAGTAGGGGGTGGTGGGATCATAATGAAGTTCTATTTACCCATCCCTGTGCCCTCACAGTGCAGAGACTGGCTGAGCGGGTAGTTCCTATAGAGCTGCCATGACTCAGGAGTTCGCACGCTGTCAGAGCTGATAAATGCGGGCCTATTGCAGACCCCTATATCACTGTCTAAACTCTCTCTCACTATGGTTGACCTCTATATGACAGGGATCTGGCAGTGTTTCTTTGTGTATGGTGAATAGTTGGTTAGAAAATAGATTTTTAGCAGGAAAAGACCCCCTGCTCCATTTGAGTCTTGTTTGAGTTCTTCAGGACATGGTGACTGGAGACTGGCTGCATCCACTGCGCATGTGCACACTCCAGGATCATGGAGGACATTAGGAAGAAGCTGCTGAGCTACTGTGATAAATAACTACCCTGTCTGGCCATTTATGAAGGAGCAGGAGTCGGAATTGAGAGTTTAAGTTGGTCCCTGATAAAATTCATGACTCAGTTTAAGCTGGAGATGCGGTTTATGGTGCATTTACACAGAGATTCATCTGACAGATTTTGGAAGCCAAAGCCAGGAATGGATTTGGAAAGAGGAGATATCTCAATCTTTCCTTTATGACCTGTTCCCTGTTATGACCTGGTCCCATAGTCTGTTCCTGGCTTTGGGTTAGAAAAAATCTGTCAGATAAATCTATCTGTGTAAACTCACCATTACAGCCCTGGTTAAAAGATACCCCTCCAAGTGTAATAGAAAGTTACCGTTCCACATAGATCTGTCTATTTTGTGCCTTTATCTCTGTATACTGCTGGCTGCCTGGCCCTTTAGCGCTCTATACATCTGACTGCCCGGGCCCTTTAGCTCTCTGTTATACTGCTGACTGCCCTGGCCCTTTAGCTCTCTGTTATACTGCTGACTGCCCTGGCCCTTTAGCTCTCTGTTATACTGCTGACTGCCCTGGCCCTTTAGCTCTCTGTTATACTGCTGACTGCCCTGGCCCTTTAGCTCTCTGTTATACTGCTGACTGCCCTGGCCCTTTAGCTCTCTGTTATACTGCTGACTGCCCTGGCCCTTTAGCTCTCTGTTAACTGCTGACTGCCCTGGCCCTTTAGCTCTCTGTTAACTGCTGACTGCCCGGGCCCTTTAGCTCTCTGTTATACTGCTGACTGCCCTGGCCCTTTAGCTCTCTGTTATACTGCTGACTGCCCTGGCCCTTTAGCTCTCTGTTATACTGCTGACTGCCCTGGCCCTTTAGCTCTCTGTATACTGCTGACTGCCCTGGCCCTTTAGCTCTGTTATACTGCTGACTGCCCTGGCCCTTTAGCTCTCTGTTTGCCTTTTGACCTTTTATATACCATTACACTTTAGGCTACATTCACACGTCCGTTGTCCTGTCCGCAATTGTGGACAGGACGCAGGACAAATGTTTTTTAATTGTCCCGTTCACGTTTGTACGTGTGTACGGAGCCGCGATCCGTGCCGCAAAGAAATAGGACCTGAGGATCACTATGCTAATGTGCAGCACATAGCATTACAGCTTGTAGTACGGTCAGCTCTACTGCGTCTAAATGTAGCTTAATAAGAGAAATTTCCTTAAAAAACTGAGTTTTCCGCTGGTGCATTTCACAGATGCTGAGTCCTGCAGGGTGTCTCCTCCGTCCTCTGAGACCCCCATAATACAGAGAGGCTACTGCTGCCCTAGTATATTGCATTCTGCCCTTTGAGGCCCCTGGCGGTCTGTCTTGTGTCTGAGAATAATAGGATTAGCTGTTCTTGTGACCCTGATTATGAGTCTCCCCGAATGGGGGGGTTACTTGCATTATGGTCTCATTGTACAGCTGTACTGACAGGTACAGTGTAAGACAGAGGGTCAGCCTCTCCCCAGCCTGACATGGCTGATAACAGAGAGCAATAGTTTGTAGTCACCTGTCCTATAGTCACCTCTCCCCAGCCTGACATGGCTGATACCAGAGAGCAACAGTTTGTAGTCGTCTCTCCCCTGGCTGATAACATAGAGCAGTAGCTTGCAGTAGGATGGGGTTGCTTTGTGTGTGTGTTCCTGCACTTGTTTGCCCCTGGGTCTGGCTCTTCTGTGGCCCCCTCATTCGCAGGTCCCTGTGTTCTGGAGCTGATTCTAGAACAATCCTCCATTGATGATCAGCTGATGTGTGCGCCTGGTACCGGCGTCTGCAGCGTCACCTCTCAGCTGCTCCCCGATGTCCCCGCAGTCAGCGGCTGAACCCTCTCGGCTTGGCTCACATTAGGAGAAGTCATTCTTCTCTCCCAGTTACTGCTCTCTGGTGTCAGACGTCTCACTTGTCGTCACAGTAGAAACTTTCATCCAGGCACAGGAGGTTTTGGTTTGTCACTGGTAGCAAAGTATTTACTGCTGCAGTACAGTGTTGGTTCGCTACAGGTGGGGCAATATCTGACGCTGTGTAGTAGTGGTAGGTTGATTAGAACCCAGCATCAACATTGATCACCTGCTGAGGCCCAAGAACAAAAAGTTTTGAGAAGCCCTGATCTACACTTATAGACTTAGGGCCCTATTCCACAGGACGATTATCGTTCGCATAATCGTTAACAATAAAAGATCCAAATGACCGCTATTGCAAAAGACCTGAAATTGTTCACCCATTTACATGGAACGATAATCATTACTTATGATCATCCTTGCGGTCGTCTTGTCGTCGCTATTGCGTTCGTCACTACTGCGAACATCCGAACTATGTCTTATTCGATAACGATAAAAATAGGTCCAGGTCTTATTAAACAATCAACGATTTCTCGTTCAGTTGTTAATCGTTAACTGCTATTCAACCGAACAATTATCGTTTAGATTCGAGCGACTTAACTTTAATCTAAACGATAATTGTCCCGTAGATAATTGTCCCGTAGAATAAGGCCCTTACAGAAATGATCCTCACGGAGGATTGTCTACACCTAGTCCGGTTATTCATCTCCCTGGTGAGCGGTAGGTACCCATCCTGCAGATCCTCAGGGTGACGCTGGTGCCACTTGTGCCCTTTCTCGCCCTCTGAATCCGGTGTCTACGCTGTGGGGTGATCAGCGGCAGATGACGTCTCTGTAGTAATTGGCTTTTTTTTTTTTTTTTGCGCACCATCTGTTGTAAGGAGACAGAATTAATAGCTGCGCCTTAAGGCAAGTCACATTACAGATGGCGCCATATTTGTGCCAGCGTTGTGGACTGGTTTCCCAATGCCTGGGGTGGCCACTGCCGATCCTCCCTGTGGTGTTTCTGCGCTAGAAAGCAGAGAGTGAATGAAAGTTCAGCTGTACTTCAAGGAATGACAGCTCTGCAGCACATCACAGCAACTCTACCAGAACTTTCCACAGAGCTGCATATATCTGCCTTCCAGCACAGAGAGCTGAAATGTCACCCTAGTAATGACCCACAACTGCCCCCTGTACCTAACCTGGCTTAGATACATGGTTCAACTCTGCTTGGATGCACCATGGACAGCTTGTAGCAAACTGTAGCTTTAGAGATGAAATCCTTCTGCACAGCTTTTCTGGGGACTTGAATTCTGTGAATTTAATCAAGAAAAGTTGAGGTGGTGGAGGCTGGAGTGTGCCTCTATGGGTTGGTGGTTGAGGCTGCAGTGTGGCTCTGGCGGCGAAGTGGCGGAGGCTATGGTGTGGCTCTGGGGAACAGTTGGCGGAGGCTATGGTGTGGCTCTGGGGGACAGTTGGCGGAGGCTATGGTGTGGCTCTGGGGGACAGTTGGCGGAGGCTATGGTGTGGCTCTGGGGGACAGTTGGCGGAGGCTATGGTGTGGCTCTGGGGGACAGTTGGCGGAGGCTATGGTGTGGCTCTGGGGGACAGTTGGCGGAGGCTATGGTGTGGCTCTGGGGGACAGTTGGCGGAGGCTATGGTGTGGCTCTGGGGAACAGTTGGCGGAGGCTATGGTGTGGCTCTGGGGGACAGTTGGCGGAGGCTATGGTGTGGCTCTGGGGGACAGTTGGCGGAGGCTATGGTGTGGCTCTGGGGGACAGTTGGCGGAGGCTATGGTGTGGCTCTGGGGGACAGTTGGCGGAGGCTATGGTGTGGCTCTGGGGGACAGTTGGCGGAGGCTATGGTGTGGCTCTGGGGGACAGTTGGCGGAGGCTATGGTGTGGCTCTGGGGGACAGTTGGCGGAGGCTATGGTGTGGCTCTGGGGGACAGTTGGCGGAGGCTATGGTGTGGCTCTGGGGGACAGTTGGCGGAGGCTATGGTGTGGCTCTGGGGGACAGTTGGCGGAGGCTATGGTGTGGCTCTGGGGGACAGTTGGCGGAGGCTATGGTGTGGCTCTGGGGGACAGTTGGCGGAGGCTATGGTGTGGCTCTGGGGGACAGTTGGCGGAGGCTATGGTGTGGCTCTGGGGGACAGTTGGCGGAGGCTATGGTGTGGCTCTGGGGGACAGTTGGCGGAGGCTATGGTGTGGCTCTGGGGGACAGTTGGCGGAGGCTATGGTGTGGCTCTGGGGGACAGTTGGCGGAGGCTATGGTGTGGCTCTGGGGGACAGTTGGCGGAGGCTATGGTGTGGCTCTGGGGGACAGTTGGCGGAGGCTATGGTGTGGCTCTGGGGGACAGTTGGCGGAGGCTATGGTGTGGCTCTGGGGGACAGTTGGCGGAGGCTATGGTGTGGCTCTGGGGGACAGTTGGCGGAGGCTATGGTGTGGCTCTGGGGGACAGTTGGCGGAGGCTATGGTGTGGCTCTGGGGGACAGTTGGCGGAGGCTATGGTGTGGCTCTGGGGGACAGTTGGCGGAGGCTATGGTGTGGCTCTGGGGGACAGTTGGCGGAGGCTATGGTGTGGCTCTGGGGGACAGTTGGCGGAGGCTATGGTGTGGCTCTGGGGGACAGTTGGCGGAGGCTGCGGCGTGGCGCTGGGGGAGAGGTGGCGGAGGCTGCGGCGTGGCGCTGGGGGAGAGGTGGCGGAGGCTGGGACGTGGCGCTGGGGGAGAGGTGGTGGCGCTGGGGGAGAGGTGGCGGAGGCTGCGGTGTGGCTTTGGGGGAGAGGTGGCGGAGGCTGGGGCGTGGCGCTGGGGGAGAGGTGGCGGAGGCTGGGGCGTGGCGCTGGGGGAGAGGTGGCGGAGGCTGGGGCGTGGCGCTGGGGGAGAGGTGGCGGAGGCTGGGGTGTGGCGCTGGGGTGTGGCTGTTGTGCTAATTTTTCTCTAAGTGTTCTGTTCTGCTCACATGGAGCCTTATGGTGTTACTGCTCCTTGTTCCTGTCATAGTTGTGAGTGTTTTCCCCTCAGTAGCGCTCCCCCCTGGTCTGAGGCACTTAAGTGCTATACATCCAGCAGCCCCTCAGGATAATGATAGCGCCTCCCTCTGTTCTGATTTTGCTTTCTGTCAATGAACTGACACAATTTTCTTTCTTTCTATTTCAGAAGGAGCTGAGTCTCCCCAGAAGAGGAAGCTTGTAAGTACAACACTACGGCTTATGTGTGCCCTCTGTCTGTTCTTAGTCGGTTTAACATGTAGTATGTGTATAAGGGCCTGTTCACACTGTGCAGCTTCACCACTTTATATCCATATACCAGTTGCTACCAGAGAGTCATTGAAAGATGTATGTACGCCGTGACACCACCAGCAGAATAGTGAGTGCAGCTCTGGAGTATAATACAGGATGTAACTCAGGATCAGTACAGGATATGTAATATATGTACACAGTGAGCCCACCAGCAGAATAGTGAGTACAGCTCTGGAGTATAATACAGGATCACAATTGCATTGCAGCATATCTGGTGTTTGTGACCTGTGTGACTGTAGTGAGGCGCTCCAGGACTCTGGGGGTCACATTCTCTGCCCCATGGGGTGGTTGGGAGATTATCTTCAGTCACTGGTCACGTTCCTTCTGTCACATTGTCTCCTCCGTTACATGATAATCTGTAGGAAGTATTTAATGTTGTGGTGGACACTGCGACTCTTGGCGTTGACGCTGCTCTGGCTTTCAGGATGTAGTGCGGTGCAGTAATGAACGCTTGTGTGGTAGTCATGGCCGCTGACTCCTTGGGTCACACAAGGCTGAGGAGGAAATTAGCCGGATTAATGAGAACAAATGGTTTGTTTCTGGCTGTAATACGGAGCAGGTGAGAGACTCTGAGCCGCTAAGACGCTTACCGGCTGTGGGAGCAGAGGTCGCCGCTGACAGCCCGCAGGATGCTCGCATTTTGGACGGGCTGCTACAAGCCTCTGGGGAGCTACATGGCGCTGAGGGGTCCCTGGAGGTGTCAGAGTAGTGAGGCCGCAGCCCCCGGGGATTCAGTAAGTAGCTACTGGCTGTAATGCTGGAGCCGTGTGCTGAAAGGGGAGGGGTCTGGATCAGACTGTGTTCATACACTGCAGACGTGACCAGAAAGTGTCTCGAGTAACAGACTCTGTGTGGGGTCATTTCTTGCCTTGATAAAAATGTATCACCATGGGGGGGGGGGGTGGGATTTTCATCTCTGCTTCTCAGCTAGCAAAGTTAGACTTGTAGGGCTCATAGATTTAAATACTTTTGCATATAAATTCATTTAGGAAACTTGTCTCCTTCTGATATTCTGCTCTTTTCCTTCTATTGTTGACTGTGTGTGTATTTATCTAACCTTAGCGGACTCACTAAAGATGCAGTTAGGGACCATTTTTCATGGATCACAAAGTAAAAATAGTGGACTGTGAAGGAAGCCCTAGTGGTGTCACTGACTCGCCAGGTTCTGATGCTCCTAGCCCACTTAGTTGCAGTGCTGTGTATGAGGCCCAGCCCTGAGCACGGGTGCACTGTGATGTCCTGTGCAGAGAGCCTGTAAGAAAGCGTTGGGACAGTGTAGGCAGCTATTGTCATCTGGAAGGGGTCATGGGGGCAACTTTTGAAGAGGTGCATCAAAGTATATGGCAGGGGTCCGCATCTGGCAGACCGCGGTCCACACTTGGATCGTGGTAGCGGTTGTCTTCACTCCTGAGACCTGAATAAGAAAGCAGACTCCTCAGACAGTGCTTCGTGAAGGTCCCCATACACTTTAGACTTTTAATGGCCATCCATCTAAGGTATGTGGGGCTGTTTATAAATACCACTGACAGATGATATTGGCCGTGATTGGAAAATTACAGCTGACCCTTTTCCCTTTTGTTCTCGGAGATATGAGAGATGATGCATCGAGAGTGCTCCCGCTCTGGCTTACCTTTCCCCTTCCCATAGAGAGCACTGTGTTCCTGTGGATGGGCAGTGGTCAGGAGAGATAGATAACTGACAGCTGTCACTTATTGAAAGTGTATGGGGGCCTTAAAGGGGTTGTCCGGGAAAAATTGATTCTCAAGCATGTTGCCAGGGCTTCAGAGGACATGTCAGTAATGTTTACTTACCTGTCCCATCCCCCTGCCGCTGCCGTGCTGCCTGCTTTGCAGAGCTTTCAGTGTTTTTGTAAAATACAATGACATCCCGCTGCTCAGCACAGACTCTATGCTGAGCGTCCATTTTTGGTGGGAGAGGAAAGTCAGTGTTTTTTTTATCAAAATACAGATGGATTTGCAGATTGCGCGATCCAACAGCGGCAGGGGAATGAGACAGGTAAGTATACATTACTGACATGTCCCCTTCAGCCCTGACAACTTTTTCCCAAAGAGTCGGGGAGAAGGTGGCCGCACGTAACAACATGCACCTGGCTCCAGCGTAGGGGTCCACTGTCTTCTGCTTCGTTTCCCGATTCCCCTGGCCGCCTCCTGATCTGAGCAGGGACCCAGGTTGTGGCATGTACGGCTCGCTCAGCCAGTCTGTGGCCAAGGCTTGACCCCGCTACAGCCGATTGACTGGCTGAGCAGGGCTGACACGTCAAGACCCAAGTCCCTCTTGCCTCTCCCCATGCCTCTTCGGTGCTGGCTTGCCGCTGCAGGCCCTGCTCTGGTGTCTTACCCAGCCCTTGCTTCGGTTTTCCCCGCATGTCATAGCCATCCTGTACCCCCTTCCCTGGTGTCTTGCCCAGCTTTGCACATTCTTTTTGTGGGGTTTGGTACAGCCATGATGATTCCCCCCCCCCCCCCCCGCCCCCCGCTGGTTACTTGTTAGGCTGGGTTCACACTGCATATTTGCAATCCATTTCTTCAACTGTTTTATGCAAAAAATGGATTTGTGTGCTTCTGTTTTTCCATTCCATTTCCATTTCTCCATCAAATTTTTGGTACGCTAAAAGAAAACCGCATGGGATGCACACAAATGCATCTGTTTTTTCAATTAAAATTAAAAAAGGCATTGTGAAAATGCAGTGTAAACCCAGCCTGACTGGATAATACTATTTTCTGGGATTATACAGTGTGTTGCCAAGTGTACACAGTATGTCACATGTTGTTTCTGATCTGAGTATTCACTATACAGGATAGTATTGATTATCATTGATTTCTCATTGTACACATTGTGTTACCAATTATTACTATTTGTCAGGAGTATACAGCAGGTTACCAGTTATCACTGATCTCTAGGAGTATACGGTATAATTGGTGGTATACGGTCCATGAATGCAGGACATGGTGAGAGTGCGCAGGGAGAAGATTCCAGAACTCATTCTGGACTCGTTGGACTGCTGGTTTTCTGTGTACAGTGCCTCCTAGTGGTTAACTTCTGATTGCCTACCACACACGGCCCTACTGTCCTATACCCCTCCAGTCATTGTGCAGTCGTCCAATGGGGCCCCGTTCTTCTCTCTGGGGGCCCTATAAACGCGCATGTAGGTCACAGTATAATCCTTAAAATCAAAATATTATGTTCTACTATATCCTGTTCTGCACCTCTTATGGGGCTGAGCGGTAGTGGGAATGCCTGGCACATTTACTGTACTTTATTACTGTCCAGGCATGCAGGGAGTTGTAGTTTTGCAATAAATGGAAAGGCACAAGTTTTAGAGCACTAACTAAATAAACAAAATAAAAAAAAGAGAGAGGGGGCCCGGCGCCTCGTGTAATACTGACTAATAAACAGTATAAGATGGAGGATAAAGGGCTGCTCACCTTTGTGCCCCTTGGGCTTTATGCGTGTCTCCCCTCACACTCCGTGGGGGTACTATGGTAAAAGGTCCTGTAGAGGATCCGAGGTTTCCAGTGGCTAGGATGTTGGCTGCTAAAGCTGATAATACCCAAGACGGGATACTCCCAAGAAAATGGGGCCCGTAAGGACAAGTAGAGGTAAATGTAATAAAAATTGCAGGTATATTTGGTATCAGCGCTGCCCAAAAGATATCCAAAGATTGCCAAATGGAGTAAAATAAATTATTTATTTTTAAAGGCGCAACTATTGACGCGTTTCGGAACCTATTAGGTTTCCTTTCTCAAAATAAGGCACCTTATTTTGAGAAAGGAAACCTAATAGTTTCCGAAAAGCGTCAATAGTTGTGCTTTTAAAAATAAATCATTTATTTTACTCCATTTAGCAATCTTTGGATATCTTTTGGGCAGCGCTGATACCAAAGAGAGCACTACCAAAGAGAGCACTAACTAGTTAGAGATCAGCTGGTGTGTGGCCATTAACTGGTGAAGCAGATCAGTCGACCTTTCCGTATGTACAGAGAAGTCTGTCTTCACGTACAGGTAGACTCTCTTCAGTACAGCCCATTGCTCCAGTGTTTTCCATACTGCTGTACCTCACTCTGCCTGCAGGTGTCACTGGTGTAGTTCTCTTCCAGGTCAGTATACATGCTTCCAGCGTGTAGCAGCGTCTAATGTTGTTCACATTGCTTCTCCTCTTGGTACTATGCTGCAGGTACCACCAGACGTGGTACATGAAGCAATATGGTTTGATCAAATTATATACTAACTTCTGATGTTGGTTATTAATGTAGCTGATAGGCTTTCGTATCAACCATGGGTGCGATGTGCAGCCATTTCTGTCCTTCAGGCTTGTGCATATCAGATAATACTGCATGCCTTAAGTGCACTCCATAATGTACATTCATACATGGCAGATTCCATTGCAGAAATTTATTAAGGGGTGACCAGGGACACTAAATGCTCAAGATTTTGGGGGCTGCACATGGGTCTGGAGTCCAACTGAGGCAGGGGAGTTATTAAAGTGGAATATTGTAATGGAAGTTCTGTTGATCCTATGCCCTCAGGACACTGATCTTCTCCTGGAGTGAACGGACGCTTCCAGACACCCTCCTCTGGTTAATGTCTCGTCCTTGTGCAGGCAGCCATATCCAGTCACCTGAGTAAAGAGCTGATGACCCAGCACAGGCTGCTTAGCCAATAGCATATGGTAACCTGAGGAACGTCCACTGTGGCTGTCAGGAACAAGAACAATCCCAGTGCGTGTGGTCATCAGAATAGATCAGAATAGATCACCGCAAAGGTCATTTCTGCTCCCCGAGGACCTGGATCAGGGACTCCAGCTCAGCTGCATTGTCTCTAGGAGTCTAAGGTAGACTGAAACCTCTTGTATCAGAAGCTGCTTCTCCATGCTGTACACTGTGTTTTGGCTGTTCAGCGTTGGGTACTCTTCTGTTCAGCGCTGGCTGTTCAGCGTTGGGTACTCTTCTGTTCAGCGTTGGGTACTCTTCTGTTCAGCGTTGGGTACTCTTCTGTTCCGCGTTGGGTACACTTCTGTTCAGCGCTGGCTGTTCAGCGTTGGGTACTCTTCTGTTCAGCGTTGGGTACTCTTCTGTTCAGCGTTGGGTACTCTTCTGTTCAGCGTTGGGTACTCTTCTGTTCAGCGTTGGGTACACTTCTGTTCAGCGCTGGCTGTGCAGTGTTGGGCACACTTCTGTTCAGCGATGGGTACACTTCTGTTCAGCGCTGGCTGTGCAGCGTTGGGTACACTTCTGTTCAGCGCTGGCTGTGCAGCGTTGGGTACACTTCTGTTCAGCGCTGATTGTGCAGCGTTGGGTACACTTCTGTTCAGCGCTGATTGTGCAGTGTTGGGCACGCTTCTGTTCAGCGTTGGGCACGCTTCTGTTCGGCGTTGGGCATACTTCTGTTCAGCGCTGGCTGTGCATTGTGGGATATACTTAGTGGTCAGTGTTGGCTGTGCAGTTTCAGGTACGCTCTGGGTTCAGCTTTGGCTGTGCAGTGTCTGATACACTCTGGGTTCAGTGTTGGCTGTGCCGTGACTGGCACACATCAGACTGGAGGAGCCATGGTTACTGAGTGGAGTGAGGGTATTGATCTGGTTTAGCGGGTTGGCAGTGCAGATCGTAACTTGCCCACTTTCTGCCTCCTGATCATGAATCACCCGGTGCAGACTTAATCCGCTGGGTTTGAGCCATGGAGAGGAATGTCCGCACTGTGTGAGAGGAACAGCTGCACTCACAATGTTTGGGCCCCCAGCATTGTGCCTGCTCCCCTCCTCCACCCACACGTCTCTTCTGGCCTCTGATTTGCTGAAGTGTTTGCTGTTGCTACTGTGATATCCGAGGCCGAGGTGAGGGCTGTGCTGGGTGTCTGTGATCTGCTGTCACCCATATCAGGCGTGCTCGGCTATTTATATGACTGCAGAGAGTCTCAGGTGGACCATGGGGGTGGCAGTGACACCCACACAAGGATCTCAGCCTTTGAGGAAGACCATGGTCCCAGGGGAATTCTGTGCTCACAGCACCACAGTCTACTGACTTCGGATTTTAAGACTTTCGTCTTTAAAGTTTTCCCTGTAAGATCGCACCATGATGAAACGCAGAAGAGAGCGTCTGGGAGCGCCGAATCTACGACTCCAGTAAGCTTGCCTCTGTGCAGGTGGTGGGTTCTGTGACCCGGGGTGGGGGGGGGGGGGGGGGAGGCACTTGGCTACTGGGGTCCAGGTATCATCTATCTTTGATAGTGTTTCTCAACTTGTGGCTCCTCAGCTGTGGGCAGCTGCATGGTCAGCTGCAGGATGTCTAGTAATGATGGGAGTTGTCACATTGCAACTAATAGTAGTAGATGTGGTTGTGGGCGATATAGATAGATATATTCTGTTGCTGTGCTCCCACATGTTGCAGTGTAGCATTTGCCCAGAGGGTTCAGGAATCCTCGCATTAAGCGTCTTCTTTACTGCCGGAGATATTTGGATTCCCCCCCCCAAGCTGACCTCTGTGCCCTCATCTTCTAATGTCGCCTTTTTGTGGTGTCCTGTCAGAATATTCTGCCCGCTGCACAACCATGGCCGAGGAGGTGACCCCCACATTGTGTCCTCATCATCTGCACCAAACCTCCAGCTTCTGAAGGTGCCGTACAGTGCGGATTGTGCGCTGGATGCTGCGCCATTTTTCACCTGTTCTCCGCTGCAGAGTAACCCCGGCAGCCCGTGTTACAGCAGTCCGCTACAATGGAGGTAAGGAGGCGAGTGACATTGATCGTGTGGTTGTATAACACCGCATGCTCTGCTGTGTATGGAAGCTTTTAGGGGCATTCAGAAATCCGGTCATAGTGGTGTTGCTGTGTCCTATACATGGAATGCTCTGGTGGGGGGGGGCATGCTGCCAATCCACAACCTCTGACATAAGGGGAAATACAAGAACACCTTAAACCCCTCCCCCAGTAGATCCCAGCCCCTGCTTGTCCAGGATCCAGTGTAGATCCCAGCCCCTCCTTGTCCAGGGCTCCCTTTGTAGATCCCAGCCCCTCCTTGTCCAGGGCTCCCTTTGTAGATCCCAGCCCCTCCTTGTCCAGGGCTCCCTTTTGTAGATAGATCCCAGCCCCTGTTTGTCCAGGATCCACCGTAGATCCCAGCCCCTCCTTGTCCAGGGCTCCCTTTGTAGATCCCAGCCCCTCCTTGTCCAGGGCTCTCTTTTGTAGATAGATCCCAGCCCCTGTTTGTCCAGGATCCACCGTAGATCCCAGCCCCTCCTTGTCCAGGGCTCTCTTTGTAGATCCCAGCCCCTCCTTGTCCAGGGCTCCCTTTTGTAGATAGATCCCAGCCCCTATTTGTCCAGGATCCACCGTAGATCCCAGCCCCTCCTTGTCCAGGATCCACCGTAGATCCCAGCCCCTCCTTGTCCAGGATCCACCGTAGATCCCAGCCCCTCCTTGTCCAGGATCCACCGTAGATCCCAGACCCTCCTTGTCCAGGATCCACCGTAGATCCCAGACCCTCCTTGTCCAGGATCCACCGTAGATCCCAGACCCTCCTTGTCCAGGATCCACCGTAGATCCCAGACCCTCCTTGTCCAGGATCCACCGTAGATCCCAGACCCTCCTTGTCCAGGATCCACCGTAGATCCCAGACCCTCCTTGTCCAGGATCCACCGTAGATCCCAGACCCTCCTTGTCCAGGATCCACCGTAGATCCCAGACCCTCCTTGTCCAGGATCCACCGTAGATCCCAGACCCTCCTTGTCCAGGATCCACCGTAGATCCCAGACCCTCCTTGTCCAGGATACACCGTAGATCCCAGACCCTCCTTGTCCAGGATCCACCGTAGATCTGTGTGTGAGCTTTTCTCTCTCTCTCTCTCCCCCTCCCTCTCCCTTCTGAGATGGCTGATGTAAACAAGTCCCTGGCAGACTTTATCTGCAACTTTGCAATGCTCGGAGGGTTATTTTGAGGTCAAGTTGCTGATGAACTTACTGATCATCCCTCCTGGCATTACAGAGTTGCAGATAGGGACTT
The DNA here is from genome assembly GCF_027789765.1 of Dendropsophus ebraccatus. Lineage (NCBI taxonomy): Eukaryota > Metazoa > Chordata > Amphibia > Anura > Hylidae > Dendropsophus > Dendropsophus ebraccatus. Next base: position 98,708,180 of record NC_091461.1, read on the forward strand.
AAATCAGCCGTCTCTGAAAGGGGGGAAGGGGAGATGGAGAGAAAAGCTCACACAGATTTCAGCACAAAGCAGCAGCTCAAAACTGAGGGAAGGAAACTGAATAGCTAATAAGTATGGAAGGAATTTTTAGTCTTACCATGGGCAGCAACATATGAAAAGTTAGGTTTGAGTGGAAAAGCCCTTAAACTAAATGCTAAAACAGCAAAGCAATCCTTTCAGCGTGGTCTCTACACTGATACATTGTAACAAATAGCCGGGACAAGAGGGAAACATGCTGCTGTACTGTACTGACCACCCTGTGCATGTATAATCTGTAGAGGAGTCTGTTTATACAGGATACTGACCGCCCTGTGCATGTATAATCTGTAGAGGAGCCTGTATATACAGGATACTGACCGCCCTGTGGTTGTACAATCTGTAGTCAGTGTATATATACAGGATACTGACCACCCTGTGCATGTATAATCTGTAGAGGAGTCAGCGCATATACACTCACCGGCCACTTTATTAGGTACACCATGCTAGTAACGGGTTGGACCCCCTTTTGCCTTCAGAACTGCCTCAATTCTTCCTGGCATAGATACAACAAGGTGCTGGAAGCATTCCTCAGAGATTTTGGTCCATATTGACATGATGGCATCACACAGTTGCCGCAGATTTGTCGGCTGCACATCCATGATGCGAATCTCCCGTTCCACCACATCCCAAAGATGCTCTATTGGATTGAGATCTGGTGACTGTGGAGGACATTTGAGTAAAGTGAACTCATTGTCATGTTCAAGCAGAAATCGAGACTCATCAGACCAGGCAACATTTTTCCAATCTTCTACTGTCCAATTTCGATGAGCTTGTGCAAATTGTAGCCTCAGTTTCCTGTTCTTAGCTGAAAGGAGTGGCACCCGGTGTGGTCTTCTGCTGCTGTAGCCCATCTGCCTCAAAGTTCGACGTACTGTGCGTTCAGAGAGGCTCTTCTGCCTACCTTGGTTGTAACGGTTGGCTATTTGAGTCACTGTTGCCTTTCTATCAGCTCGAACCAGTCTGCCCATTCTCCTCTGACCTCTGGCATCAACAAGGCATTTCCGCCCACAGAACTGCCGCTCACTGGATGTTTTTTCTTTTTCGGACCATTCTCTGTAAACCCTAGAGATGGTTGTGCGTGAAAATCCCAGTAGATCAGCAGTTTCTGAAATACTCAGACCAGCCCTTCTGGCACCAACAACCATGCCACGTTCAAAGGCACTCAAATCACCTTTCTTCCCCATACTGATGCTCGGTTTGAACTGCAGGAGATTGTCTTGACCCATGTCTACATGCCTAAATGCACTGAGTTGCCGCCATGTGATTGGCTGATTAGAAATTAAGTGGTAACGTGCAGTTGGACAGGTGTACCTAATAAAGTGGCCGGTGAGTGTATATCCAGGATACTGACCGCGCTGTGGATGTATTATCTGTAGAGGAGTCTGTATATATACAGGATACTGACCACGCTGTCAATGTATATATACAGGATACTGACCACGCTGTCGATATATAATCTGTAGAGGAGTCTGTGTGTGTATATATACAGGATACTGACCGTGCTGTGGATGTATAATCTGTAGAGGAGTCTGTGTGTATATATACAGCATACTGATCGCGATGGGGATGTATAATCTGTAGAGATCTGACCTGTAATTGATCCAGTCCACATGCCGCACTGCTGTAACCTCTATGGCAGGAGCGTGGTACCAGGTGCATATGTCTATCATGATTTGTTTCTTGTCTTTCCCTTACCATACATTTTGTAATCTCTCTCCCCCTCCACTTTTACTATATTATCTATAATACATGGCATCTTTATGTATTAAGGAAGGTTTACAAAATTTTTATATATATATATATATATATATATATATATATAATATATAAAAATATATATATATAATATATAAAAATATATTATAATAATTTTATTAAAAAAAACACACAGTGGTGCCTTGGATTACGAGCATAATTCGTTCCAGGACCGTGCTTGTAATCCAAATCCTTTGTTTTTTTTAATCAAGTTTTTATTGAACATAATAAAATACAACACAGTACAGAGCATGTCAGTATAAAGGTGAAAGGTCACATAGGACCTTGTAAGAACATATATCCATACATAATGCTCTCAAGAAAAAAACATTTTTTTTGTTTTCAAAAATTTTGTGCTGAAGACTGCTAAAAAGACCTGTTGCACAGAGCAAATGAGGCACTGTGCTAAAATAACTTGTTGACAGTAAAACCATAATATAAAGGTAGAATAAAAACAAAGGAGAGATGGTACTAACTAGCACTGTAAATTGTTAAAAGGTAGTATGTACTACCTTTTAACAAATCCACTGGGCTCTGGGGTCTACTGTCCTGTGGAGTGGAGGGGGAGGGGAGAGAGAGGGGGCAGCCACACTACAAGTGCCACCAGCCCCGTCCTAAGCGCCGTGGATGGGGCTGCTGGCACTTGTGATAGGGGTAGTTTGGGGGTCTTTAGGCGGTGGGGGTGTTCACTTGGGGGCTGCTGGCACGGGGGCAGCTGCACCACAAGTGCCAGCAGCCCCATCCTATGTGCCGTGGATGGGGCTGCTGGCACTTGTGATAGTTATTCTTACTATGGAATTTCTCCATACACCGCGCCCCTGCTGGACGCTTCATAGGAATTACACCCAGCCCTGCTCTGGTTCGGTTCGTGACGTCACTGGTTTTTAGAAAAATTGAAGTCTGCCTGATCTACTAAATTGAGGGAAATAGCACTTTATGTGCATCTCCCATAATTAGTGTATATTAGAAATTTGTCTAACTTTCCATAAGTAACAACATATCAAAAAATACTTTTGGCCGGACTTCTCCTTTAAGTGTTGTAACTTGTGAAAAAGAAGCCGGAAAAGCTATGGGACACATTGCTTTTTTTGCTATATACATTTATTGAATAAATCATTGTTTTATACATAAAATATCATTTGTGTGCCTTCACATGTACAGGATCCACAGCGGAACTTGCAGCTTCAGCTGCGATCCGGTATGTGTGAAGACAAAACTGACTGACTGCCACCATCAGTTTTGTAGTAAATGTGTTTGAAAAATTTATGACTGTATCCAGCGCCTTCAGCTTTGTGTGGAGCAGAGCTGCCCATGGTGCTGAACACAGAGCTCAATCTAGTTGTTATGAACTACACAAGAGATGCGGCAATCAATTTCTTAGACCATTCTAGTCGTCTTTCGTATGGTACATGACCACCTTTCCATTGGAAAAACTGACCCTTGATCCAATATGGCTGCTTTCACAATGCAATGTATGGACATAGCCCAAAAGGTAGGCCCCCCTCACCCATTATTTGCTGGGATATTCAGATGTCATTTTGCCCTGTCGTTTCGGAAATTAAAAGGAATGTCCTATGATTTTTTAACTCGCCCCTGTGGTTACAGGGCTAGTTCTGTGTGCTGGGGGTCTCACTTGATGCCTCGGGGGATTACCCAGCTTCCCTGGATGTAAATATGGGGTTAGGGCCTTAATACACTGGCCAATTATAATCAAGGAACATTGCTAGAAACACTCATTCAGCTGATAAAGGGTACTATTACACGGGCCGATGGGGGCCTGATAAAAACTGTAAACCAGCGCCGCTCTGCTAGATAAGCTCTCGTTTACTGGGCCCGATACACGGCACGACAGTCGTTTAACAAGGGCTGCATGGACATTGTTACTGATGCTGTTGCTTAAACTCTATACATTACCTGTCCATGCTGCAGGGCTCCTCTTGCGCTCTGCTTTTGCCCCGGGTCCCGCGCTCTGCTATTACACGTAGCGATGCGCCATCCGTGCCCAACCATTATAGGTCCAAACCTATATCAACAATCCATCGGCTGATCGTTGTGTTTATTACACAGATCAATAATCGGCCGGATTTGGCTGATTATTATTCTGTGTAATAGTACCCAGAGATCAGCAGGAAAACGTCCGCCCGTCTGCTGATCACATCCTTGCTTTCTTCTGTTGATGGCCCCATATTGGGCCGTCTAAGGGGACCTTTAGGGTGCCTTCACACCTACCGTATCGCAGTAGAAAATCCGCTGCAGATCCACAGCAGATTTAACTAACTAAATGAATGAACACAGCATTAAATACGCACTGTCAAATCCGCTGCGGATCCGCAGCAGATTTGTAAGTGCGGATTTAGTGCTGTGTTCATTCATTTAGTTAAATCTGCTGCGGATCCGCAGCGGATTTTCTACTGCGATACGGTAGGTGTGAAGGCACCCTTAGTGTGCTGGGGGTCTCACTGAGTGATGCCCCCGGGAATTCCCTAGTTTTCTTGGATACTGATCTTGGGGTAGAGTTATCCTCTGTGCCCTTAGCATACGCCAAGGAAAACGCCCTTTTCATGGTGTACGGCTCACTCGCCTTATGGGCGGGAAGGGTGTGTAATTTATTATGACTTATGACTGAAATCATGGCAGAAACCTACACCTGCTCCAAAGCAGGTATAGATTTGTGCGACAGGGCCGGGTCTTTACTACCTAGCGGGTTTAATGGGGACGAGGTCTTGATAAATGTCCCCCCTAGTGTTCAGCAATTTCTTAATTATAACCATAAGGGGCGCGACTTCTTCTTGAGGATTATCAGAGCTCTGCTGGCGGCTCGTACATCGGCTTAGACCGAAATATAATCTGAGATGAAAGTCTCTGCAGAACGTCTCACACTTGGGGAGGGGAAGCTACAGGATTGGCGTCTGCAGAAGGTCTCTCCCCTCAGTCTGCACATGGCAGTGAGGGGAGGAACTTTTGCAGGAGGAACTTTAATTTCCCTTTCTGTGATTTCTATGGTCTCCTAGCGGTCATCTTTATTGTTCTGGATGATTTATTCTGGAGACTTTGTATGTAAATGAGATGTTATCTCGGGGCCATGCGGCACAGGACACGAATATCTGTGCAGCGTATGATGGATCTGCATGACTTCTCTCAGTACTTGGCTTGTTTTAACTCTGAATGTACATGGAAACTGTCAACAAGCTGCTGACTGACTTTATCACGGGTTGTTACAGACTGGATCAGTCAGGAGGTCCCTCAGTTCAGACACATTACACCAACCCCCTTTGCACCATGTGATGCTCTTAGTGCTCTGGGTAGCTACATTAGGTCATTGTCACTGGCTTCTCTGTTGCTCTGGGCCATGTTTTGTGGGTGTCGGGGGTGCACTGTCTTTTTTTTTTTTTTTGTCCCCTTTTGGATTGACGTCTGAATGTCAGGGGGTCAGTGTCTTTGGGGGTACACGGTCTTCTCTCTGGGTTTGGAGGTGCACTGCCTTGTGTCTGGGGGTGCTACAGCTTCTCTCAGGGGGTGCACTGTCTTCTCTGTGGCTTTGTGGGTCCTACAGCTTCTCTCTGGGGGTGCCCTAGCTTCCTTGTGCTGTTTCTTGGATGTAATAAAACCTCTTGCTGGATGTGAATTGGGACGTGTCAGATCTGGGCTCTAATTACCGTGTCACACTGTCACATCGGGAGACGCCCTCTTGCACGGCCCCGGAGATTAACCCTCTCTTGGATCGCAGGATACGTCACTTCACCCTCTCAAGATGTGGCTCCTTAGGAAATCGATCCAGAGAGGAGGAGGCAGCATCACAATTCATGCTGCCTCCTCGTGTGTTCAGCCCCAGGGGACTCCAGCGCTCCGGGGGCACTCCTGAGCGTTATGTAGGCAGTGCTCAGCCGGCCATGAGGACTCGCTGGGATCATGTCTGACTCTTCTTGGACTGTTCTGTCCAATTTCTCTCTTCTGGAGACTGAGATGCTGAGGCGATCCAAGAGGTAGAGTCTCGTCTCTTAGATGAGCGCTGCTCTGTACTTAGTTCTTGTACTTCTGCTATCCTCAGGTGCAGGCATCTGGGATTGTCTTGTTCTGTTTATTTGTGGAGATGTGAGTTGCTGGTGCCGCCCCGCCAGGTGTGCTCTGCTGGTGGCGATGTCTTTCACCTTTTGCTGAGGTAAGCTGGCCGTCTGCCCAGAGCTGACAGATAATCTGCGCTGCGGGGTGAATGAGCTCGGAGTAGTGATCTTGGGTGGCGGGCCGGTTGTTTTCTTGCAGCGGAGACTCGTTCTCCAGATGGCTTGTTATGTGCAGTAAGTCCTGAGTGCCAGTAATGGCTGCATATTTTACATCCTGCTCAGAGGATGGTAAACAGCATGTAGGGTTACACTGACCCTGAAGCACCCGCTGACCCAACACTGCTGCATCACAGTATACTCCAATGTGTAGAGAGATACAAGCTGGGGCAGAGACAGGCTTGTTTCTTACAGGGTCCTGGTGCACTCATGTCCAGGTAGAATAGTGGTGACAGGGCGGCTTGTTTCTTACAGGTTTCTGGTGCAACCGTGTCTTGCTGTAATAGTTGTGACAGGCTTGTTACTTTCTGTGTCCTCGTTCAAACCTGTCTGCATATTATAATGGTGCTGCAGCCATGTCCTATAATATTCATGGTGCAGCCGTGTCTGAATATAATAATCATGGTGCAGCCAAGACTGTGTATAATATTCATGGTGCAGCCATGTCTGTATATAATATTCATGGTGCAGCCATGTCTGTGTATAATATTCATGGTGCAGCCGTGTCTGTGTATTATAATCATGGTGCAGCTGTGTCTGTGTATAATATTCATGGTGCAGCCATGTCTGTGTATAATATTCATGGTGCAGCTGTGTCTGTGTATTATAATCATGGTGCAGCCGTGTCCGGGTATAATAATCATGGTGCAGCCGTGTCCTTGTATAATAATCACGGTGCAGCCATGTCCGGGTATAATAATCATGGTGCAGCCGTGTCCTTGTATAATAATCACGGTGCAGCCATGTCCGGGTATAATAATCATGGTGCAGCCGTGTCCTTGTATAATAGTCATGGTGCAGCCGTGTCTGTGTATAATAATCATGGTGCAGCCGTGTCTGTGTATAATAATCGTGGTGTAGCCGCGTCCTTGTATAATAATCACTGTGCAGCCATGTCCGGGTATAATAATCATGGTGTAGCCGTGTCTGGGTATAATAATCATGGTGTAGCTGTGTCTGGGTATAATATTCATGGTGCATCCATGTCTGAGTATAATAATCATGGTGTAGCCATGTCTATGTATAATATTCATGGTGCAGCAGTGTCTATGTATAATATTCATGGTGCAGCAGTGTCTATGTATAATATTCATGGTGCAGCCAAGTCTGGGTATAATATTCATGGTGCAGCCAAGTCTGGGTATAATATTCATTGTGCAGCAGTGTCTATGTATAATATTCATGGTGCAGCAGTGTCTATGTATAATATTCATGGTGCAGCAGTGTCTATGTATAATATTCATGGTGCAGCCAAGTCTGGGTATAATATTCATGGCGCAGCAGTGTCCAAGTGTAATAATTGTGCTGAAGCCGTGTCCAGGTGTAATAACCGCGGTGTAGCCGTGTCCAGGTGTAATAACTGTGGTGCAGCTGTGTCCGGGTATTATAATCATGGTGCAATGTGTCGTTGAGCACTTGAATGGACTCCACAGGTGACACACAAAGATTCAGGGGATGGGTCTGGATGTAGCATGACCCATACTGTAAGTGTCCTGTACATGGATGGGGAAGCCTTCTAATGGAAGGGGAACTTTGGTCTCTGAACCCCCCCATGAGATGAGGGACACCTTCTGCGTGCCGCACCTCAGTTGTGTCTTACCCTTGGTAGAATTTATTGTGTCCTGTTAGAATGGGAAGAACGTCTGCATCAGATGAGCACTGAAATAGATGTTGGTGCTTAAGTGTATGACCAGCCCCAGGAGCTTACAGTCTAATCTCCCTATCATATACAGTGTACGACTAACCGTCTAATCTCCCTATTTCACATATGTAGAGTATATAGCTCCCATCATCCCTGACCGTGTGTTCTCAGCGCTTAGCCTATCTCCCACATCCTCTATACCAGGGAAGGCAACATGTGGCCCTTCACCTGTTACAACACTACAATTCCCATTGCTTCGGCTGCCCAGGCATGATGGGATTGTAGTTCTGCAACAGCTGGAGGGGCCGTAGATTCCCCATCCCTGCTTTATACTGTAGTAGACAGATGTCCCTGGAGCAGCAGAGGGACGATGGGCTCACAGACTTGGGGGGGCGCTCTGCTTGGTGTGGAGGCCTCTCATCTCCCATATTAATAATTGAGGAGGCCGCAGCTGCCTCCACTCATGTGAAAGCTTTCATTACTCCGTAGTCGATGACCACATTGCACTCAAGGGGAGATCATATGACCGAAGCCCAGAGAGACTGAGCCAGGAAGGAAGAAAGAAGAACGCACCAACCCCAGGCCCAGAGTGTTGTGACAGCAAGTGGAGGCCCCAGGATTGTCCCACTCCAGATCTCTGCTGGCCCCCACCTTAGGCATACTCTCCTGTGGAAAACCTCACCTCTGACATATATGTTCACCTGACCTGAAGTCTCCTGAAGCCTATTGCCCGCCTTTAGTCATTTAAGGCCCACTCTACCCGGTGTATACACTGAGGATGACCCTCCTGCATACTCCTGTGCTTCCTCCTTTGAAGATCCCACTGGTTCTGAAGATGAAGGGACTGGGGCGCTACAAAATGTGCTGGAACACTGTGCCATCCTGTTAGTTATGAGGATCAGCAGGGGTCATGACCACAAGCTGTGTCCACCACCATGACGGCAGGGTGTGAGTCCCGATTGGTTGTGATTTATATTCATTCATAAAGAACTTATACTTCCATGTGAGGTTCTGCAGTCATGTGACAGCGACGTCTATGTTCCTCGCCGAGCCTCTTCTGGGGGGGGTGTAATGGCCGCGTAGCAGATGCTTGTTGCCGCTCGTCTCTTTCAGGATCTAATTATTGCTCTTGCCTGGTTTTGTTTTCCGCCTTTCAGATTCACATCATCTGCAAATGACTGTAATTACAGCCGCCGCTCTCCTCGTGGCTGACCGCGCAGCTGCCGCTATTGTGAGCACACACATCCCAGACCGGAAGGACTGTCAGACAAAACCTCCTAAATGTTTGTTTCTTCCTCAATGAGTCTCGTTTTAATGAAAATAACTTTCTTTCATGAAATTATGGAAATAGGGAGAACGCCAACAAAGAATGGAGAGCAGCAGCATGACAGACGCCCGCCCCTAGCGGAGTGCTCCCGCCTGTCAGCTTCTCCCGCCCCTAGCGGAGTGCTCCCGCCTGTCAGCTTCTCCCACCCCTAGCGGAGTGCTCCTGCCTGTCAGCTTCTCCCGCCCCTAGCGGAATGCTCCCACCTGTCAGCTTCTCCCGCCCCCTAGTGGAGTGCTCCTGCCTGTCAGCTTCTCCCGCCCCCTAGTGGAGTGCTCCCATCTGTCAGCTTCTTCCGCCCCCTAGCGGAGTGCTCCTGCCTGTCAGCTTCTCCCGCCCCTAGTGGAGTGCTCCTGCCTGTCAGCTTCTCCCGCCTCTAGCGGAGTGCTCCTGCCTGTCAGCTTCTCCCGCCCCTACCGGAGTGCTCCTGCCTGTCAGCTTCTCCCGCCCCCTAGTGGAGTGCTCCCACCTGTCAGCTTCTCCCACCCCCTAATGGAGTGCTCCCGCCTGTGAGCTGCCCCCGCCCCCTAGTGGAGTGCTCCCGCCTGCAGGATTCCCCCTCTCCTAGTGGAGTTCTCCCTCCTGCAGGCAGCCTGCTCCCGTCTGAAGATGCATTGGTGCAGCTTGTGCTCGCTCAGATGGTGGCCATACCTCAGTCCTGTCTGACACCTGCTGCTGTTTATCTTGTTCAATGGAGTCCAGCCCCCCAATCCTGTTAAAGATGATCATTTCCACCTTGCACCCTGCAGCAGCTGACACAATGCCAGATCACCCCACCCCCGCCTGCCCTTTATAGGGTCTGATCATTAGAGACACCGGATCCTCTCAGCATTGACAGCGGTGTAATATTCCTATAAATCCTAATGCAGATACGTGACCCCGTGGTCAGAGATCACCCGGCTTACAGTAATGCTTCCCCTGTGCTGCTATAATAACCTCTTGCCATTGTGTCCCTTTTTAGGATTCCCCCTTAAATATCATCTGTGTAAGAGATACTTCCTGGTGCATGAATGAAACTTCAGAGTTACAGTAAAGACTGCCGCTTATACTGAGCAGGATAAAGGATTCGGCTGGGGGCGGGGATGCAACTCTGGGGGTCACTGCACTCTTTGAGCACCGGCGCCAATTGCTGGTGGCAGACAGCAGTATTGTCTCGTATACAGATAGTGTTTACTGGTAAGGACGGGTGCTGGGGGGCTCGCACCCGCACGGTATCTCCTTTCATTTACCCGTCTGCCAGTAATAGGAAGTCATTGTGTTTCAGGAAGGCAGCAGATCGTGTTGCAGCTCTGCTTTGTGACTCACGTGAGCGCTCACACTCGCTCATGTTTTCAGTGATTTTGGTGTCTTGGGATTCTCTTGCTGCCCTGACAGTATATTCCTCTCTACCTCACATTCACTCCTGACCCTCACATCACTACAACCCCCAGCAGGACTGTCGTTTATATCAGTCCCTTGCAGGCAGGGAGATGGGCAGGCTGTCAGTCACACCATCTAAAGCCTGTAGTCCAGGTAACACAGGGCACCTCAATAGACTCTTTGGCCGTGATCACTATGTAGCGTGTGCTGTTACATCACATCGGGGGCCTCGCTCTCTTGGGCCCCTTCTCAGGTTTGTGAGAGTGGTGAAGCTTTTCAGTGATGCATGCTGCCCACATAGCAGCCCACACACCCTACTCTGTATAATAATGGTGGTGTTTCTCCTTTTGACTGTTCTCTCTATTTGTACACATGCAATGGTTTTTAGTTAAACAAGTTTAAAAAAATAATAATGGAATTGTCTTGTTTCTTCCTCAGTTGCCGCACCAGTAATCGTAAGAGTCTGATAGTGGCCTCCAGCACGTCCCCGACCCTGCCTCGACCACACTCTCCTCTCCATGGACACACAGGTACAGGGCCCCAATATGGATGGGATGTGGGTACAGTATGCGACCTGGTAGGGGTTGAGACTGGTAATAAAAGAGTAATGATCACCACTCGCTGTCGCTTCTCCTGGTGATGCTGTTGGGCTCCGAGCGGTCATGTCTGCACAGCTCTGTCACTAGGAGAAGCAGAGGTCATAGTTGAGATGGAAAGCAGTGTATTATGGGAGCAGAGTTGCCCCCCCCCCCTCCTCCTCCAATAGTCTAGACATTGTGCATTGTGGGAGCAGGGTCTGCTCTGTGCCCCTATAATCTGGACAACAATGCATTGTAAAAGTTTGCACCCCTTTGCGCTCCCGTAGTTTGGAAACAGTTTTCTTGTCACAGCGGGGCCCATTTATGCCCCCATTATCTGGGCTGCAGTGTATTGTAGGAGCAGGGTCTGCTCTGTGCCCTCAATCTAGACTGCAGTGCCTCGTCAGAGCAGGGTTCCATTTTTGTCCCTATAGTCTGAACAGTGGTGCATTGTGAGAGCAGGGTCGCCTCTCTGCCCCCATAATCTGGACAGCAATGCATTGTAAAAGTGGCGTCCCTTTTGTGCTCCCATAGTCTGGACAGCAATGCATTGTAGGAGCAGGGTCTGCTCTGTGCCCCCATAGGCTGGACAGCAGTGCATTGTAGTAGTGGGGTACCCTGTGTGACCCCATAATCTGGACAACAGTGCATTGTGGTAGTAGGGTCCCCTCAGGGCGTAGAGCTGGAGGTGGGTGACTGGGGCCCCGAGATCTGTTTCCTGTGAGATAACACTGAGCTTCTCTGTGGATTCATTTACAATAAGATTGTGGCTAATTCTCTGCCCTATTTCTTCATAAGTCTTAATAGGAAAATCTCCTTAATATGGAAATCTTCATCCTGAGATGAGCACTGACACATGAAGGGCCCACACCCCCGCAGACTCTTTAATTCCACAGATTTACCCTTTACCATCGGAAGATGAGCAAAGCCACTGCACATCTCTCTCTCTCCCCCCCCCAATCCCAATACAATGCAATGAATCAGCTATGTGGCCCCAATATACACCATTTCTTCAGAGGCCACACTCCGTGTCTTATCCCTCTCCCATCCATGGGGAGGCCAGTATAGTGGCTGCTTCAGGGGTCCATAGATTGGTCTAGGTTTGCAGAGTGTCTCCCGTTTGTGAGAGCCCCATCACCTCATAAAGAGAGGTCACGGGAGCAGCGCAGGGTGCCATTGTGCTCAGCATGTATCTACAGCCCCTTAGTGACTGGCAGAAGATCCCACAATGCATTTCTGTCGGCACTGCATGTGACTGGGGTAGCAGTAAGGGGCTGTCAGACCCCAGAGCTCCGCATGAGATGCAAATTCCTCTTCAGATGCTGCAATTACTGTTCAGTCTGTCTGCGCCACACAATGAGCCCACAGAGTGGAGGGCGCACCTGCCAGGGGAGGGTGGGGGTCTTATCCTAAACTGTTTCACCCATACACAATCATCTGTCTCCACAGGCAACAGCCCCCTGGACAGCCCCCGAAACTTTTCCCCCAATGCTGCCGCACACTTCTCCTTTGTCCCTGCTCGGAGGTGAGTACCTGACAGATGTGTGCACTCATGTAGCAGAGCTGAATGTCTGGTGCTGCTGCTATCTGTAATACATAGGATTGCATAGGACCGCTTCTACATTGTCTGTGTAAGAATGCTATACACCTGTAGAAAATGATTTGCATTAGCTGCACCCTGCTTCTTTCTCTGGTATATGAAGTGATTACCCACGTGGTGAGATTTGCTGTGAGGTCTTTATGTTGTAGCTCTTTGCTTCCTCTAGATGTCAGTATCATCACTGGAGATGTGATATTGTGCGGTGCAGGCGCTCAGTGTTCCCTGCTGTGCAAATGTTGTAGACAGGTGACTGGATTCCGAGCTTTCAAAGAATTTATAGATCATATAGCCAATAAGAATAACCTATAACCTGCTGCGATGGGGGAAAATTCATCCCCCCTCACCTGTCAACAGCATGAATCCCTGGTAACTGCTCCCATCTTGGCTCCATCGTGTCATTGCCCTTACTGTAAAGAATACTGTCAGTGATGATGGTGAGACCTCCTTTCCTGTATAGACCACGCACCCATGTCATGGTAATAGATATAGATTTACATGAGGAATTCTGGGGGGGAGGGGGGTGCAAACAATAAAAGTAGCCCTTGGGGCCCTGGCTGTGTCGGCAGTATGTTTACTTATGTGCCTTATGTAGAGCATTGTGACTAATGTGTCATCTCTTGTATCCAGCCACGGACACAGAGCAGACAGGTAACAGGGCACCGCCGGTCCCCCACCTAAGTTGTGTCCATAGTCATGTATGTGACCCCCACCCTCACACCCCATCATGGTGCATGCAGTTTGATGTCATCCTGCACTGCTCACTGGCTCCTCCCCTTTAGTCATGGATTTGTCAGTCATGGTCATTGTCCACCATGTTTACGTGGATTCTCAACATTACAATAAAATGGATATTGATAATTATTACCTATAATGTAACGTTTAGAAGCTGCAGTCAGAAACCATGCTACCTACACACACCCCACCCCACCCTGTGTAGTGGCCAGGGGTCATATCATGGTTAGGGGTCATTTTCTATAGTCAACACTTCATGATTTCCCAGCTGCTTCCTTCTATTAACCTGAATGTAAGTGCGGTGGCCCGTTGCACTTCATACATCTGCATTGTCATCAGACCAGCTCTCCGTCATCTTCTCCCTCCTGATATGTTTGTCTGCTTTAACGTTTGCTTCCTTTTGTTTCAGGACGGATGGACGCCGCTGGTCGCTGGCATCGCTGCCGTCTTCTGGATATGGAACCAACACTCCCAGTTCTACAGTCTCAGTAAGTGTAAGCTGAAGTGTCCATCTTGTCTCCTTGTGCCCCCACCCCCTCAGTTACATGGCCCAGAGGGGTCTTTGTGCTCAGAGATTCTGTCCCAGCCCTTCATCCCCGTCCTTGGGGCTGTTTCACACTTTAGTTAGAAGTTGGTAAAACTGCATCCTTCATGTGTTGAGGCAGCGCATTTGTCCCCCGGGTCTGTGTACTCTTTGCTGGACAGGAAAGTCAGGACTGGTTAGTGTCACGTCTACTGCTTTGCCTTTGTCCACCTCAGGTTCTGTTAGGTTCAGAACTGCAGTGTATAGCATGGAGATGGAGGAGGAACAGAGCTGCAGTGTATAGCATGATGGAAAAGTAGAGCTGCAGTGTATAGCATGAAGGAGGGGAAGAGCTGCAGTGTATAGTGTGGAGGAGGAGGAAGAAGAGACTATATGGAGTGTACAACATGGAGAAGAAGCAGTGCTGCAGTGTATAGCATGGAGATAGAGGAAGAGCAGAGCTGCAGTGTATAGCATGGAGGGAGGAGAAGTACAGCTGCAGAGTATAAAATGGAGGAGGGATTTGCACCCAGAGCCTTTGATGTCACCAAAGATGAGGTCCCTCTCAGACTCCAGTACATGGTGCAGCTCATAGTGCTGGATACAGTAAATATATTGGATGATCATGTGCAGGGAGTGTGCGCTGACCATGCAGCGTCCATCTCCAGGGAATTGTGTGCACAGTCATTGTGTGCAATATTGTCCATTGCTGCTGCCTCAGGGCAGACACTCCACAATCTCTTCCCAGAACAGGTGAATAGAACCAGGGCTCCAGCCCCAGTCATTTTGTATTAGAGCGGGATGAACCTGTCGTCTCCCCTGACCTCTCTTGCCCCCTCCATCCTCCGGCAGTCTTGTATGCGTGCGTTTTAGTGTTTCTTTCTTCTGTGTTTTCTGTACTCAGTCATCCTGCTCATCTCAGGAGAAGCTGCACCAGCTGCCATATCAGCCGACAGCGGACGAGCTGCACTTCCTGACAAAGCACTTCAGCACCGAGAACATCACCGACGAGGAAGGCCGCCAATCTCCAGCCATGCGTCCCCGCTCCCGCAGCCTCAGGTGATCACCCCCTTCTGCCTACCTGTCCTTCTCTTATATACGGAGCGCTGTTCACATCTGACCGGGTGGATGTGGGGCTGAGGCTGTGTGATGTCCATCCTGATCCCCAGGTTCTTATATACAGTGTAATGGTTTGTACCCAGTAATGTTCGAGGTGATCCCCACAGGGTGTATTCAATACAAGCCTTCACACGTACACATGAGGGTCGAGGCTGTGTTTCTGGAGACACCTGCTCTGGTGGCCATTGAAGTGTCACATGTAAGTTATGTGGGTGATACACAAAGCGGGCAGTCGCAGATGGGATAGTAGTGCCAGGTGTAGCTGCTCCAGCTCTTCCCTCTAGGGGTCACAACCCCCCTGTATCCATGGAGCATCTTTGCCGGTTAGTGTTAGGAATTGTTGGAGGTCATAGCCCCTGAACCTTCACAGATTTTACACTAGACATTATTAATAGTAATCCTTATCTTATAGGGGCTGTGAATATGATGACCGAATTGGTTAGCACCCCGGACAGGGAAAGTGTGCCCCCTTAGAGGTGCGTCCATCACATGTGATGCCATAGCTGCTTACTTTTTGAAACCGCTTCGCTCTTGTCCTCAGTTTGGGTTGTGAGTTTTGCAGCTTGGTGGCAATAAAGTAAAAGGGACTCTGTTGTAATACCACAAATAACCTGAGGACAGGTGTGGTGCTGTTTTTGGAAGTGTCCCGCTATCTTTTTCACACCCTATATAAGCGCTTTATCCTGCGGTGTACATCATGTCTACCTGTTCGCTTTCTCTCTGACCACCTCTCTGGGGTCACACTGGGATGTGTCCTTTGACCATGAGGGTCCTTCAGCAGCTCATTGTTCTGCAGGTTAAGACGCTCTATTATTTAATTGATTATTGTTTATACCACATCAGCTGCGGCAGCGCCTGCTCTGTCCTAATGGGCGCGCCCATGTTTGTGGGCGGCCGATTACCCGTGTAATTACTTGGGTGGCAGCAGCGGCCATCGCCAGTCTTTATGATGCCATCCATTACCTTATGCTGCCACCGCCACAGTCAATCTCACTTTAATTTGACATTTTCTTTTTGCTCGGGTTTGTTCATGCAGATCTGATCTCCCTGGGGATTCGTCGCAGACTCCTCGTTGTGTTTCCAGGATACATTTCCTTCCCGCCGATTGCTGTTTCCCCCCAGAAAGTTACACATAGTCATAAAGGCTTCTCGCTGCTGGCGGAGGCTACGACAGTCGTCCACTGTGGCTACTCGTCTCTTCTCCACCTTTCTAGCAAACAATTGTATTCATATTCGTATTAATAGATCTGCCACCAATGGGGGGGGGGGTTGGTCATCTTTAGGATCCTTACAGTCCTGTGTCCATCCCTAATATGGCGTCCCATGGATTTTTATCGCCCTTGTTGCCTGATGTGCAGAGGGTTTAGGGGGTCATTCACACCTGTAATTAGCGGTGGTGCAATGGATAGGTGACTGTAATGAGCCGGGACAGGGGATTTGTCTGTAAGTCTTTAGGCTCTCCTTCCCCTCCGGTTGTTGCGGTGACCTCTCGCTCGCTCATCCGTCCCCCTATTAAATATCTGCTGTCACCAGGGCCCCAGGGAATACTCTAGAGACATGTATCATCTGGAAAACGCGCGTGCCTGGCTGTAGCCGGGGTGCGACACACCATCAATCTCCTATCCACGCGTGTCCTGAAAACAATTAGTCCCGCTCAGAAATTAGTTTGTAGCGTGTGCGGTGAACGGGTTAAATTGCACACAAGTCCAGGGAACGGACGCTACAAGTAAATGTGGCCGCTGAGATCACAACTGTCCCCTGTTGTGGCACTGGAGTCATACAGGACTCGATGGTAAGATTTGCTGCGACCTACCCCTTTGTCCTGTATACATAGATCCATTGGTTGGCCATCTCCAGGACACGCTTGGCTAAGGATTAGGTGTAATAATCTGGTATATGGATGACATCATTGTGCCTGGAGCTGGGGATGAGTCATTGCATTACACCGCTACCTCTGCTTGCTTAGCATGCAGCACACGTTCCAGTGTTCAGTCACCACATGTTACCCTGCGATTGCAGTACATTGACTACCCCAACGATGAGCTCATTCTGTCACCAGCGAGCGGTAGATCCACACCGTCCCCTGTACACCTGAGCTCACAATCCATAAGAAGGATCATCTATAGAAGAGCCATTTGTGGCGGACATTTATTACTAAAAATCCAGGATTAGATGAGATCATATGCTCCAAATATACTTTTGTATACTTTGTACCTATATACAGTACACCCCATGTGTGCTATACTTACTATATACATATCTATACTCCCCTATACTCTGTACCTATATACAGTACACCTCTGCTTCGTATTTACACTATACTCCATACTCCCCTATACTCTGTACCTACTGTATATACAGTACACCTCTCTGCTTTGTATATACTGTACATATCTATACTCCATACTCCCCTATACTCTGTACCTATATACAGTACACCCCTCTGCTTTGTATATACTCTGTACATATCTATACTCCATACTCTCCTATACTATGTACCTATATACCTCAGTGCTCTATATATACATGTGTATATCCCTGGGGGCAGCATGGTTTGCAGGGATTTGCTCTCAAACTTCAAAAACTACAAATTGGTGAATTTAGGTTGTGAACCAGGGGCGGAGAACATGGGCCAATTTGAGTGATGACAAGCGATGTACTGCTCAGTGAAATAAGTTGGTGTTATATTTATAAAGATTAAATATGATTAATTTCCATGAATACCCCATATTTCCTAAAATGTTCATGTATACTCAATGTGCAGTACTCCATATACTGTACTCTGTACCTGTCCATACACCTCTGTATCTGTCCATACTGTGCCTATCTGTATGCAGTTCTCCTCTATGTCCCCACTAACTCCCTGTTTTTTGGGGTTTTTTTTTTATCTAATGCTGTGGCTGCTCTCATCCATCTTTTTGGTTTCCTTTTCCACAGTCCTGGCCGTTCCCCCATCTCATACGATGGAGAGATAGTAATGATGAACCACGTGTACAAGGAGCGGTTCCCAAAGGTGAGGTGTCCTCCTGTATTGCAGATGACGTTGATATGGGGAGGTTGTGGCTTTTTTTTTGGGGGGGGAGAGAGTTTGCAAGATGTTGCTCACTATCACCTTTTTGTTTTTGTCCGTCAGGCCACGGCTCAGATGGAGGAGAGGTTGGCAGATTTCATTATCAGCAATGCCCCCGAGAATGTCCTGCCCCTTGGGGATGGCGTCCTAAGCTTTATCCACCACCAGGTGATCGAGCTGGCCCGCGACTGCCTGGGCAAATCCCGGGACGGGCTCATCACCTCCCGTTACTTCTATGAGCTGCAGGAAAACCTGGAGAAGCTGCTGCAGGATGTGAGTATGATGAGAGATCAGGCTACACAGTAACAAACCCTCTGCTGTTGAAACGATTGTCATTGCAGATCTTCAGCCTCTTAATATGAATAAATTCTGTTCTCGATCTTGAAACTTGAGAAGAAGTAAAATAGTCTGTTAGTTGCAGCACTTTATCTCCTAACAGGGGCCGCATGTCAGTTGTCACCTTCTCCTTTCCACTCTCATAGTGTTCACACCTTGCAGTAGAACAAGTCATTAGCTGTCAGCGACAAGAGGGAGCCAAAGACCCCCCCCCCCCCAATATACCAAGGGGAGGCATCACAGACTGAAATGTGTTATAGCGGCAATCCCTACATGCTGCAGTGATATGTATAGACCCCATATTGCATGGCTTCATGTCTGTGGATGGGACTTCTCCCTGATTTATGGGCTCTGAATTATAAGTTCAGCCCAGTATGTATTGACAGGACAACTGCATAAAGGACGGGTGGAATCCGCACGGCCCCCTCTATACTCTACTGTAATATTGGGTGACTGACCATCTATACTATTACTGCTGGGGCAGAGGTGCTCTGTGCTCTGTAGTATCGGGTCACAGTCTTAGCTTCGTGTACTGGTTTGTGAAGGACATCATTTAGTTTCTGTCCTCGTCGGGTGGTCTCTGGCTCCTTGTTATCTGCGATTCTTTATGAACATCTGGTTTGGGAGATAATCATAGTTAAAAGCCTCATCTCCCGTGTAGATGATGGCGGCAATGACCTCATCGAGATTAATCTGCCAGATAGGGGCCCTGGACTCTTACTGCTTTGTAGCAGGGACAATGAGAACACAATGACAGTCTGTCTAGGCTATGTGTGTCCAGTGCAGAGCACACCCCAGGTTGGCTGACTCCTGCGAGCATATGCTGTGTAGTGATACATGGACACGCATCCTCCAGATATTGTAGCCTGAGGTCTGAGACCCCGAGTCTGTTGGCTCTCGGGCGCTATCACTGGACTACTATAACAATTGTGCATCGCTCTGTAAGGACTTCCATTGTGCACAGTCCCATCCAGCACACAATGAACGTCCACAGGGGGCTAGTGTTTGCGCTATGATGCGCGCCTCCACATTGTGCTGGAGCTGCTGAGGACAGGAGTTCAGCTCTAGGGGTCTGGCTGTATTGTCTCTATTACCGTGTTATTGTTGGCGGCAGCGGCGGTCCCTGGAGGAGGACGCTGATTTTAATTTCATGGCCCAGCGGCTGCTGTGAGTGACTGATGGGGCTTCAGATAAAGGATCTCCTGTGTGTAGGAATGGTGCGCGTTCTCTAACCTGCACCCCCCCCCCCCCAACATGCCGTCACCAGGAATGGCTAATTACATGACATGTATTGAGCCGTCACGCATGGCAGCCGCTCGCTATATAACACTGGGCGTGCAGCGGTTATTATCCGAACAATCACAAACAAGTGCTAGTGTGAGGATCACAGCGGGTGCTCTGTCCTCTCCGGGATGCTGGATCCACAACGCTGCGCTCACATCATGGCTCGGTGGCTGCTTCAGGTTAGTCTAGGTCCTGGCGTCCATGTAATGTGAGGATATTTACAGCTGGTGAAGGGCAGATGAGCTGCAGCATCTGTCTCCGGTGCAGACTTCTCCCGCTCCTTCCATGGTCAGTTTGGCTTGGCATTAGCCAGGAGCAATGACACAAGCTTGGGACACTCTGAGGGTCCATGACTGTCCATACAGAGAAATTAAAGCAAGAATACCTATCCATAGTTACCATTGTCTGAGGGGCACATTCTTATACTGGGAATGTGATCCCTTGCGGTGTGTGTGTGGGGGCACTTACTGTATACTGGGACTGTAAGTCCTTACCTCTATATGGATTCTGGCTCTTCATTGCTGTTATTGATTTGTTCGGTGTTCACGATTTAGCGGGGCAGGTGCAGCTGGTGCCCCCCGAGTGTGTGAGGATTATGCAGATCGGACAGATCTCTGCTTCTCCGCTCCTGGGACCGCTGTCGCTTTGTGCTTTTTATGTAAAGTCTGGTGCAGATTAATGCACTTAGTTATAGGACGCTTCCTCTCCAATCCCATCTCCGCACTGATAGAGTATGGTGCCCCAGGCTACTGAGCTGAGGCTGCTCACTCCCCAGTGCGTCCATTAATATCATGTATTTATGTCCTGGAGGAGAAGTCAGGATCTCCAGCCTCCACTGTGTATTTGGTTTGTGACTGGATTGAAAAGGGGGGGGGGGGGGGTTGACGGAATTGGCAGGGGCACGGCTGTATTGTGGTCAGGTTATTATACGTGTGGGGGGGAGGCTTGTGGTTATGTTACATATGGGGAGATGTGGAAGGGTTGTGATGGATATGGGGATGTGGAGAGGGTCATTTTGGGTAGGAATGGATAAGAGGGAGCAGGTAGGGTCACGTCTGGGTTGGGATTCATATGGGGTAGGAGGCATTGAGGGTTGTGGCCAGGTTGGGATGAATATAGGAGGAGCAGGAGGGTGATGTCTGGTTTGGCATGGGCTTGGGGTTAGTAGGAAGGGTTGTGGCTAGGTTGGCATGAGTATGTAAGGCACAGGCATCTGGACTTGTCACCCATCATTGTTCAGCAGTGTATGGGCAGCCTCTATTCTGCTGGCTGTCACTCTACAGGAAGCTGAGGTTCCTCTGCTACTCTGCCTGTCATTCTCACCTTGTTTTGTGGAATTTCCTTGTCTGCATTTGTCATATTGTGAAGTGTAGAGGGACCCAGCTGCTTGGTTCTTGGGGTTTCCTTCTCCTGTGCTAGTGATAGTGTTGTGTGCAGACCTTTAACCTGTGTTTATATCTGTAGGCCCATGAGCGATCCGAGAGCTCAGACGTGACCTTTGTGACACAGCTAGTGAAGAAGTTAATGATCGTCATTGCCCGCCCGGCCCGGCTCCTGGAGTGTCTGGTAAGTGTGTGCGCACAGCAGGGCCTATTTACATTAAACATTTATGCTGGAACCCCTTTACTATGGCATAGTCACATGGATACAGGTAACTGCGATCAGACCATGATCTGAATGTAGACCGTCTCTATAGATGTAGAATGGCTCACCAATAGATGGAGTCCTGAAAAACATAGTCATAGGCTGTATCCATGTTTATCAGGCAGCCTTAGGGCTGCATTCAAGTTCTTCACCTACCTGTAATCAAATCCCGAGCATGATTGAGTTGCTGACTAGAGATGAGCGAATCTCAGACACACATTAGAGGATGTCCAGGAAAATTAACAGAATAAGGGGAAAGTAAGAGATTGCAGGGGGTCCGACCTCTGTACCCCCTGCCAATCTTGGAAAACTGCACAGAATCCAGAATCTGAACCCTCTGATACTTAAGGGTATCTGCACACTACGGAATTAAGCGAGGTATTTCGGACGGAGTCCGTGCAGCGGGTTCTGATTGAAGTTCTGCCCGTACCATTGAATCAATGTGATGTCTCAAGTGCAATCCGCCATCTGCTCAAAGAATTGACGTGTCAATTTTTGGGGCGGCTGGCGGATTGCTTTTGAGAAATCAGTCAATGGGACAGGTGGAACTTGAAGCAGAACCCACCGCGTGGACTCCGCTTGAAATTCCTTGCTTAAAGTGACTGTACCCACAATCTGACCCCCCCTCCAAACCACTTGTACCTTCGGATAGCTGCTTTCAATCCAAGATCTGTCCTGGGGTCCGTTCGGCAGGTGATGCAGTTATTTTCCTAAAAAACAACTTTTAAACTTGCAGCCCTGTGCCCTACGGGCATGGCCTAGATTGTGTATGCATTAGGCTGGCACAATCCTCTCTGTCCCTCCTCCCCACCCTCCTCCTCATTAGGAATGCTCCAGGCAGATTGTGAATACTGAACATGGGCTGGATCGTTAAGGCAACTGTGCAATGTTCAGCATGCAGAAAATGTTCCAGTGGCATTCCTAATGATGAGGAGGGACGGGAGGGGTGGTGCAAAGTTAGGGCACAGATATTCTAAGCCACGCCTGTAGGGCACGGGGCTGCAAGTTTCAAAATTGTTTTTTAGGACAATAACTGCATCACCTGCCGAACGGACCCCAGGACAGATCTTGGATTAAAAGCAGCTATCAGTGGTTTGGGGGGTCAGATTGTGGGTACAGAGTTGCTTTAATTCCGTAGTGTGCGGATACCCTTAGAGGAGGAATAAGCTTGGCTGCGTTTACACACACAGATAATTGACCGATTTTGTGACAGATTTTTGAAGCCAAAGCCAGGAACAGATTATAAACTGAGATTTCTCCCCTTTTTGAAATCCATTCCTGGGCTTGGCTTCAAAAATCTGTCAGGTAAATTGGTCAATTATCTGTGTATGTAAACAGAGCCTTATCTGAGAGCGAGCAGATTAGGCAGGTGTGGAGCAAGGGTTTCTGTAGTTTAGAGATGACAGGCGATTACAGAGGGGCTGATAGTCTGCCGAACAAGACCGGTCCAAGATGGATTCTCCAAAGAAACACATTTATTTCTTCTGTTACTGCAGCCTGTACAGACCCTGAACCTAACCCTGGCTCCGTATTTGCTGCTCCTCGTGGATATGGGTGTGATGTCATGTGTGAATGGGTGGCTCTGGAGGCAGTGCTGACAGCGTTCTCTGTGACTGTCTCTCCTGCTTGTTCAGGGTCTGCTCTATAGGTCCCCATGCACCTTTATACTTTTGTGTGCTGTCCCCACCACCTATCATTATAAGGTGTATGCGGCTTTCTTAACTATCCATTGACAGATGATATTGGTTGACATAGCAGTTGGGCGTGGTGGAAAATCACTTCCTGACTCCTTTGTTCTGGGAGAGATAAGCCACAGTCGGACCTCTATGGCTGCAGCTTAATCCTCTCCTCCCCATAGAGAACACAGGAACCCTTATTCATTCTGAATGTTCCTGTGAATGAGGAGAACAATCGCTCGGCAGTCTGTTATTGAAGGTGTATATCCACCTTAATACTCATGTTATATCAGGGCTGTTCATGCAGCTCCACACTATACGGTGCACTCCTACCGATCCCCCCGCTTAGATGTCTCTGCTGCGGTGCTATCATTGTGTGAGGTTATTGTGTCCTTGTCTCTCTCATCTGCTCTGCCCTTCACCAGCTTTATGATGAATCCATCACAGTGGGGGCTGCTGTCATCTTCTGGAGGACGCAGCCCCTGACCCGTCTGTCATCCCAGGTGCTGAGGGATTCGTGGGGTCGGTCATTGTTCATGGTGTTCTCCCTCAGGTGATGGCATCTTCTGTAATAAGAGACACAGGAATGAGCCAGGAATCTGTGCCACCATCTATGCTGCGGTCTGACCCTCGAAGCGTTGTCCTAATCTTCCCATGTATACATGTTCATCTCCCTGCACCCCTATATTCTTGCTTCCTGTTTGTGTCCCTCTAGGGATTTGCTGTTGTGTTATTATTCAGCTCAGTCCAGGATCTCTAGTGGAGTCTGTGGAGCGTCCCCGCACCTGTCACTATCAGCTCCTGAGTAATGAATGGTGCTGCGGATAGTGACAGCTCTGTAATGAACCTCGTCCTACGATATTAGGGGGCGAGCAACAGAGAAC
This sequence comes from Dendropsophus ebraccatus, assembly GCF_027789765.1. Classification (NCBI taxonomy): domain Eukaryota; kingdom Metazoa; phylum Chordata; class Amphibia; order Anura; family Hylidae; genus Dendropsophus; species Dendropsophus ebraccatus. The sequence continues at coordinate 98,732,061 of NC_091461.1, forward strand.
AGGCAGCAAGTGTATACAGCCATAGGCATGCAGGGTATACAGCCATAGAGATACAGCTGTAGATGTGCAGAGTATAAAGCTATAGGTGGACAGTGTATTCAGCCTGTACCGTACTACATAGGAGTTAGTGTTCTGTCTGTGTGAGATGTTCTGCAGCAGCCAGTGCCTGTCTGACTCATTGTCACTGGTCAATAAATCCTTCCTTATAGCTGCTTGTCTAGTGCAGTGTAACGTTTCGGGTAGCGGAGAGGCTCGTTGTATACAATAAGCACAGAGCGTGATCCCAGCCTGTACGCCTCCATGCTATACAGTACTCTGGTAATGATGCTGACTCCATCATCTGCTGGTGATCTAGATAGGAAGGATCTGAGCTTATTTCAGATGCATAGCTTATTACAGAGATGCAAAGTGACAAATCCTCAGCTGTAACAGGACTGAGCTAAGGATACTCGAGATGATTGCCACCATTCTACAAGAGTGAGCAAAGATTTGGGGTTGGTGAGAAACTGACACAAGACTAACTTTTTATTATTTTTTTTTTACCCCTCTAAGTCAAGTAGATGGCATAGCTGCTTATCTTGGTATCAGGTGATGGTCGCCATCAGTGATTTTGTGTTTTGTTTCCAGGAGTTTGACCCAGAGGAGTTTTACCATCTCCTGGAGGCTGCAGAAGGCCATGCCAAGGAAGGAGAAGGCATTAAGTGTGGAATCCCACGCTATATCATCAACCAGCTGGGGCTCAACAGGGATCCCCTGGAGGGTAAGTCCTGCCAGAAGGGTCGGCCTGCTAAGCCCCCAACACTGGCCATGAGGGACATGAACTTCCCCTGCACTACATGTGTATGAGGATGCATCACTGACAGCCCCACTCGCTGTGCTTTTCTGTTGTGTAAATTTACTCTGTTTCGGTAATTCTGTGCAACTGTGGTGTTAATGTGATGGCTGTCCGCTCTGATCTTGTGTCTTTAGAAATGGCCCAGCTAAACAGCTATGACAGCAGCAGCGCGGATACCCCAGAGACAGACGACTCGGTGGAGGTAACTGCAAAAAACTCCGCTTACTGCTCTTATTTGTATGTCTGAGACGCAGCCGATAAACATTTCTGTATTTCTAGGGTCGCTGCACCACTGTAATGTCGACAAAGAAGACGCCCTCCGAAGAACAGTTTGAGAACATCAAGTTGATCAGCAATGGTGCCTACGGGTATATATAGAGAACAAAGCAATTATGTGTGACCTTCAACATAAAAAAATGATGTTTTAACCATCACACCCCGTTGTGCACCATAGAACATGCTCCCCACACCATCAGACCCCAGCATGAGGTCGAGTGTGTGCCCCCACAACCATTAGACCATAGTGTGTAACCTAGGACATGTGCCCAACAACCATCAAACCCCAGTGTGTCATAGGATGTGCCCCCACAGCTCACATCCCATTGTGTAGCATATAACATGCTCCCCACATCATCAGACCCCAGCATGTGGCCTAGAATATGACCCCACAACCATCAGACCCCATTGAGTAACATAAGATATAATAGAACGTGCCCTCCACAAACCCCTTTGTGTAGCAAAGAACATGCTCCCCACACCATCCGACCCCAGTATGTGTCCTAGAATGTGGCTCTATCAGCATTCAGACCCTAGTAGGTGACCCCACAACCATCAAAACCTAGTGTGTAACATAAGATATAATGTAACGTGCCCACCACAAAGGACTCCAGTCTGTAGCATAGTGCCCCCCCCCCACACACACACACAACCATCAAAACCCAGTGTGTAACATAGAACTTGACCCCTGATAAACATCAGACTCCAATGTGTAACCTAGGACATACTCCTTTCAACCATCAGACCCGAGTGTGTAACATAGGACATGCCCACAATAACCATCAGACTCCAGTGTGTAGCATAGAGTGTGCACCCCACAACCATCAGACCCCAGTGTGTAACATAGGCTGTGTGCCCCACAACCATCAGACTCCAGTGTGTAGCATAGTGTGCACCCTACAACCATCAGAACCCAGTGTGTAACACAGAACTTGACCCCCCACAACCATCAGACTCCAGTGTGTAACAAGACGTGCCCCCTGCAACCTCTTTGAGGATCTGCCTAATGATGTATCTCATGTCATTTCCAGTGCGGTATATTTAGTGCGGCACAAGGAAACGCGACAGAGGTTTGCAATGAAGAAGATCAATAAGCAGAATCTGATCTTAAGGAACCAGATCCAGCAAGCTTTTGTGGAGCGGGACATTCTCACCTTCGCTGAGAACCCCTTCGTGGTCAGCATGTTCTGCTCCTTCGAGACAAAGCGTCACCTGTGTATGGTCATGGAGTATGTGGAAGGTAGGTGCCACGTCTGTCCGTGGTGTAACACTTAGTTGCCAATCTCTACATTGATGTTTTGTTTCCCCTTCAGGTGGGGACTGCGCCACTCTCCTGAAGAACATCGGTGCTCTTCCCGTGGACATGGCTCGGATGTACTTTGCCGAAACTGTCCTGGCGTTGGAATATCTCCACAATTATGGGATTGTCCATCGGGATCTAAAGCCAGACAAGTACGTTGTAAAGGTTGTCCTAGCCTCCAGTATGTAAGCGTCTGCAACCTTGGGGGGGGTCACTGTACTGGCTGCACATATGGCCTTTTTATTTCTGAAATCCTCATCCTTCACGGTCTCCCAAGAGGGATTGTTACCCGGTTGATGCTATAAGGGTAATTTTCTCCCATTGGTCAGAAATGCTGATGTGTGTCAGTTTCTTGAACTCTCGTGTCTCGTAGAAGTAACATATCTATGTGGCCACTCGCATGTGCGTGTCTAGGTAGCTCATGTATGTTTTCTCCACCGTAGCCTCCTCATCACCTCAATGGGTCACATCAAGCTGACTGATTTTGGTCTGTCCAAGATTGGACTGATGAGTCTGACCACCAACCTATACGAGGGGCACATAGAGAAGGATACCCGCGAGTTTCTGGATAAGCAGGTGGGTGGAGGAGGTGAGGTGTCACTGGTGTTTCTGGATCTTTCTCATATATTGTGGAGGTGTGTGTGTGTAATAAGTGTTCTTCAAAAAAACTTTTTATGTTTCCCCAAGGTTTGTGGTACCCCAGAGTACATCGCCCCTGAAGTCATCCTGCGCCAGGGCTACGGGAAGCCTGTGGACTGGTGGGCGATGGGCATTATTCTCTATGAGTTCTTAGTTGGCTGCGTCCCCTTCTTTGGAGACACTCCAGAAGAGCTGTTTGGTCAGGTGATCAGCGGTAAGTGCTGCACAGGTGTCGGGATGCAGTAAAGTTATACATTGTTGCTGCTGAAAACAGAAAACATTCTTGTTGGCAATGAACACTCTGACCCAGAAAATGCTGCGTTACCCCATCAGCTTTTTAGTGCTGTGTGGGTGCTTCCTCTGCCTCCTAGTGTTACATTAGGTCATCTCCAGCTGCCAGCTGTGGACTGTGCATTGTGTGCTTCTATAGGTGGGACAGGTCAGTCCTACTATGGCTGCATCATCTGATGTATACCATGCGGCCCAAAGCTAAGCAAGCCAGTAGCCAAGATTATGCTGTGTGATTGATACCACCTCACTGCTTACAAACCTCAGTCAATGTATATTTAAACATTCGGCACAGTAGAGACTATAATTTAGATTTTTTTTTGTTCCAGACGAGATTGCGTGGCCAGAAGGTGAAGATGCTCTGCCAGCCGATGCTCAAGATCTCATCTCGAAGCTCCTCCGCCAGAGCCCACTGGAGCGAATGGGGACGGGTGCGACTTACACTCTGCTATCTTATATTATAGTAACTGCATGTGTAGCTGCTTTCTGATTGCTCCTCTTTTACAGGCGGAGCTTTTGAGGTCAAGCAGCACCGCTTCTTCAAGGATCTGGACTGGAACGGGCTGCTCCGACAGAAGGCAGAGTTCATTCCTCAGTTGGAATCAGAGGACGACACCAGCTACTTTGACAGTAAGAGATGACTCTAATATTTCATCAGATTGTTGCAGATCATTTGTGATTTATCTTAAGTATTGAAAGAAATGTACGTTTTGGTTCTGTGAAGTCATGTGGTGCATCACCCCGATCCCTTACAGCCAGTCAGGATTTTGTGAAATGGATCTTGTGATGAATCTAGATTCTGAGGAGTCAGACGTTAGCTGATTTTTGTGAAAAAAGCATAGGAAAGGCCCCAGTTATTTTTACAATGGAATGTTTATACTGCATATAGTTACACATTACTGCGCCCCCCTGCTGGACACTTCATGTAAATACATCCAGTTTGTGCCATCACCACCTTTTTTTTTTCTTTTTCTTTTTTTAATAGAGAAATTGAAGCCTGTCTGTACTACTAAATTGAGGGAAATAGCACTATATGTGCATTTCACATAATTAATGTACATTAGAAATTTGTCTAACTTTGCTTATGTAATAACATATTAAAAATACATTTTGGCCGGAGTTCTCCTTCAAAGCTGCTGACTGGCTGGGAAAGATCATGTGATACACTGTGTGACTGCCAAAAAACAGGAAGTGCCACCTCTTCTTTAACCCCACGCTAGTAGATGTAGTGAATTCACTGACCTAACATATAGAGGTCTCTGTTTCTTGTCTACGACACCTGAATAATAGATTAATGGCTGACGTGAGTTCTCTGCTCCTGTATGTGCTGCCAAGTTGCTGATCACATGATTACCTTAATGCAATTTGGTTGGTGTTGTTTCTCACAGCTCGCTCTGAGCGTTATCAGCATGTGGACTCTGAGGAGGAGGAGGATGATACAAATGATGAAGATCGTGTGGAGATTAGACAGTTCTCCTCCTGCTCCCCAAGATACAGCAAGGTATATGAACGCTTGTGTCTGATAGTCGCTACGTTATTCCAAGTGTCTGTCAATTGCTTAAAGCCGTGACAGCATGTAGTTTTCAATAGTTGTTCTAGTTTTCACTAGTTTTAGAGCCATAGGTTGAAGAGCACTTGTAAGCCTGAGAGCACGCTTCTGAGTTTTCATATGGCCATAAGACATGTACCCTATCCGAAAATCCATCTTTATGTAGCTGCAGGATATTAATATAATATTATTAATATATATTATTATTAATATAGTAAAGTTAAGAATCAGACAGCGATGGTGACATCTGCCCCTGCTTCCCGCAGGTCTACAGCAGCATGGAGCGTCTGTCTATCCATGAAGAGAAGACTCCGCCACCCGCGAAGCGCAGTCTCAGCGAAGAAAAGGATGATAAACTGGATTGTCTGGGAGGTCTGAAGAACCGAGACCGGAGCTGGGTCCTCGGATCTCCCGAAATGTAAGCATCTGGGCAAAAAGGTTACGCCGTTTTTCAGTGGTTAAGATTTGGGCTATATGGTAACTGAGCACAACACTGGTTAGATGGCCAATGGTCCCCATGACATCCTGAATCACGCTCTATCACAGATAATGTTGGGGTCACATTGCAGTTGTCTGATCTAATTCATCTGAATCCAAGCGTGTAGGATTTGATTTAAGTTGCCAAAGTTGGATGCAGCCCTAGGAAGTCCGGCTGTTTCTATGTTTTCCCGGACTCCCTATCGATGCATCGGACTTAAGCCGCTAATCAAATGCTGCACACTCAGGCTCAATGTTTGCTCAACTCTGTCCAATTGTGATTCATTTAGTGCAATATACATATACGTTACATTAGAGGATGCTCATCCTCCTCATGACGTTATATTCACATTATATTATCTTTCCCAGCTTTACCAGCTTGTTGATGAATGCAGTATACAGTTTTCCGTAATTCTAACCTTCACTATGATTTTTGTATTTGTGTATTAAGACTCCGAAAACGCCTCTCTGCATCGGAGTCCTCACATACAGAAAGTGATTCCAGCCCTCCCCTCACGGTACGCCGACGCTGCTCTGGTCTGGTGGACATGCCACGTTTTGCCATCTCTACAGATGAGGAACCACGGTCGCTGAAGAAACTACTGCATCAAGACATTTCATCCACGCCGTTTTCCCGAGAGGGATCCATGTTGCAGCAACCAGTGGAAAGGGAGCTGAAACTAGATGAAGAGTTAGCACCAAGTACACCATCACCAACAATCAGCAACAGCAGCTCCACTACATTGACTGGTAATAGTCAGCGTCCATATCTTCTACTTACACCACAGGCCCCATATTGGGTGTATTTCTGCCATCACCCTTGTTCACACCTCTGTTACAGTTCTGTACCTTTTCATCCACAGCTGGCAGCACAGCCGACTCCTCTGATCAGAGCACCCACATCTCCTCGGATACCCCTGACCTCACCACTCCAAAAGCCATCAGTGACTTAGCTGTAAGGAGAGCCCGGCACCGGCTACTTTCAGGGGACTCCATTGAAAAACGCACTTCTCGTCCAGTCAATAAAGTCATCAAATCCGCATCCGCCACTGCCCTGTCGCTAATGATCCCTTCTGGTACGGAAATGTCTTCTGTGTGCTCTGTCTTCTTGATATCTGTTAAAGGGAACCATTCGGCACAATTGTGCTGTTTAAGCTCCCAGCAGCATTACATAGATGTTTTAACAGGTTTCCTTACCATCTCTGGAGTTCCTTCCTCCCTAGCTTTTAATCTGGGGCAGGCAGGCAGGGAGCAGTGAACTAGGCATTGGGGAAGAGTCCAGCCCCTAACTAGTAATGATTTTCTGCCTGTCAGTGACCCTTGCGGGGTTGGTTGACAGACAAAGAGGCTTCTAACAGGCCTCTTTGCCTGTCAATAACCTGTGCAGAGCGTGCTGACAAGTAGAGAGCCATGACTAGTTTACAGGCTGGACTTCTTCCCAATGTCTAGTTCACAGCTCCCTGCCCTGTGCTCCAGATTAGAAGCTGTTTTGCCGGTATGTGAATTAGGGGAGGGAAGGAACCCCAGAGATGGTAGGGAAAACTGTTAAAACATCTATGAAGTACTGCAGGGAGCTTAATCAGCACAATTGTGCTGATTGTTTCCCTTTTATCCCATGCACGGTAGCCAGGTTGTGGGAACACAAATTGAGCATTCACCACTGTTTTTGTTGGCTTTCCATAGATCACCATTCGTGTTCTCCTCTGGTCAGCCCCATGTCTCCACATTCCCTGTCCTCCAACCCATCATCACGAGACTCCTCTCCGAGCAGAGATTTCTCCCCTGCTGTCTCCCACCTGAAGCCTCCAATACTCATTCATCGGGCAGGAAAGAAGTATGGATTCACCCTGAGAGCCATTCGGGTCTACATGGGTGAGAGTGATGTGTACACTGTCCACCACATGGTCTGGGTGAGTAGATCTCCTACCCTATATGGACCTCTAACTGGGTATGACAGGGATTAGGATTGTATTTCCCTTGGTGTGGGGGTGCAGGAACTCTACACTCACAGCCTTGTATTTACTGCACAGCACGTGGAAGAGGATGGTCCGGCTCACGAGTCTGGTCTGCGAGAAGGTGACCTGATCACTCATGTGAATGGAGAGCCTGTCCACGGACTGGTCCATACTGAGGTGGTGGAGCTGATCCTGAAGGTATTTAGTTTAACATAGTGAATTTCCCCCTCCTTCAGTCTATGTACCCCAGTTTTTTGATAGTTTTCTTTCTCATTAAAGGTTTAGTTCTTTGTAGATTATAACCTTGTGCCCTTACTGAAATATAAATTGCCTGTCTATGTTTATACAGCAGCCAATCAGAACAAGCAGAGCTGCAGGGTAAATCATGGGGGAAGGGACAAAGCAATTAACCTCAGTGTCTGGTGAGACAGGAGGTGGATTTTACATTCCATCAGGCCAATGGCCTCTGCTGTCAGTGATGATGACTTATGGCAGCTGTCTTGTGTCTATGCTTTTGATTGACAAGTTTTTCTTTCGGCTTGTTTGGTTACAGAGTGGGAATAAGGTTTCCATATCCACTACCCCTTTTGAAAACACTTCAATCAAAGTTGGACCAGCACGGAAAGCCAGTCACAAGGCAAAGATGATGGTGCGGCGCAACAAGAAGAACAAGACCAAAGATGGGCAGGAGAGGCAAGTACTCATGAAAATGTATTCTCGTGCACCTCCACCTGACAGCGTTTACATCACAATGCTGTATGCAGTGTTGTATTATCATTGTATTGGCAGATTTGTGTGTCATAGGTCAAGGCCATATTAGAGCCAACTTGTAAGCGAACACCAATCTGCTAGATCTGTGCCTGCTTACAGAACCTATTACACCGCTTAATAATTGTGCAGCCCTTTCCTTTTAATCAGCCATTGGCTGTGCATCTCTTATTACACAGAGAGATGTGCAGCAAATGGCAGATTATCACTTGACATTTTGAAAGTCCGCTACCAGCCAACAAGCAAGAGTTTTCTTGCTTCTCTGCTGATTGCTCGCTCTATTACACAGTGAGATATCTGCCTGTTTTGTAATAGGACCTTAAGGGTACCTTTACACAGACAGATTTATCTGACAGATTTTTGAAGGCAAAGCCAAGAATGGATTTGAAAAAAGGAGAAATGTCTGTCTTTCCCTTATGACCTGTTTTCTGTTCATAGTCTGTGCCTGGCTTTGGCTTCAAAAATGTTGAATAAATCTCTGTGTAAAGCCACCTTAAGAGGAGTGCCCTGCAGCTGATGGCTTAATTTTGTTTCTTAGTAAGAAGAAATGTTCCCTGTTCCGGAAGATCACAAAACAAGCCACGCTTCTACACACCAGCCGCAGCCTGTCCTCCCTCAACCGCTCGCTGTCATCTGGAGAGAGCGTCCCGGGGTCTCCCACCCATGTTCTGTCTCCTCGCTCTCCAACCCAAAGCTATAGGTCCACCCCAGACTCTGCACACTCAGGTGAGCTCCTCTCATGTGCCACGACAAGAAATAACTCTGAAACTTCTGCTTTTATGTGGGTCTCTGGTATATATAATTCTCTGACACTGGTTAAGGATCATTAAGCTGAGTTGAGGAAGAAGACATGACTAAAAGTCCTCATTCTGCAGGGGGGTCCCAGCTTATCGACTCTTATAAACGAAACTATAGGCCTTAGTTTTCACAGTTCAACTGTATTGTTTGGTGCCCCAGTATAATACGTTATCTTTTTTTTTTTTTTTTTCTCCAGTTGGGGGCAATTCATCCCAGAGCAGTTCTCCAAGCTCCAGTGTGCCCAATTCCCCTGCCAGCTCTGGCCACATTCGGCCCAGCTCTCTGCATGGACTGGCACCAAAGCTTCAACGGCAATACCGGTCTCCAAGAAGAAAATCTGCAGGGAATATACCACTATCCCCTCTGGCGCATACACCTTCACCCACATCCCAGTCTACCTCCCCTCAGCGATCACCCTCACCATTACCTGGGCACAGCCTTGGTAACTGTAATATTCTTCAGTCCTTTCCGGTTAAGCTGCATTCATCTCCACCGCTAGTCCGACAAATCTCGCGACCAAAGAGCGCAGAACCTCCCCGGTCTCCTCTGCTGAAAAGGGTCCAGTCTGCAGAAAAGTTGTCCGGCTCTTTGTCGTCGGAGAAGAAGCTGCCTTCCTCTCGTAAGCACAGTCTGGACATCTCCCACTCAGACTTTAAGAAAGAGCTAATACAGAGAGACTTAAGTTTGCAGTGTTTACCGGAGTCCATGAGTGAGAGCGGAGGGAAGGGAGGACTTGCAGAAAAGGGAACTTTACAGAAACCTTCACGTAAACTGGGTGCTATCCGACAAGACAGGGTGGAGAGGCGAGAGTCTCTGCAGAAACAGGAGGCGATAAGAGAAGTGGATTCCTCTGAAGATGAAACAGACGATGGGTCAGAGGACAGTCAGGATGGAAGGAGACTGGATAGGTCAAAGCTCAGGAATGACCAGGATTCTGGGTCAGGGTTTAGTGATGAGAAAGATTCTTTACAGACTCGTCCTAAGAGCAGAAGTGATGATGATTACTCTTTCCTGCCCCTCATCTCCAGGAGTCGAAGTGAACCCAAGGCACCAAGTGCACCCGTCCCTGACACCACCTCCAGTCACTTATCATCTTGTAAGTCTAGAACACTCCCTAAAACTTGCCTGGAACCTTGTGCCCTACCCCAAACACTAAAGCACAAACCCAACATAACTGATGAAGAGGTGCCCACTAAACCACTCCAACCACTGAGCCAAGATGGCAGCCTGGAAAGCTGCAGTGTGAAGTCTGCTGATGCCCAGCCTGTTGCATCTAGTCTAAAGCAGCATGGGCCCAGCAGCCAAACATCCAGTAAAGAAAGTTTAGAGGTGGCAAAATCTTCCCAGTGCTCCCCAACACAGCCAGCACTTTGTAATGTAGCTGCTCCTGAAGCTGCGCACTGCTCCATGCCTAAAGATCTTTGCCCGGCCGATGTGCAATATAACTCTGAAGTCAGTGACCGCACACAATGCACTTTATTGAACAAAGAGATCTCTGGTGCTAGCGACATGACAGCTAAAGCTGCATCCAGAGGGCTTACTGACGAGTCTGCCGACTCCTCTCTCCTCCCCACAGTCGCCAAAAGTGTCCTCGGACCAGTAAAGCTCCACATACCTACAGCAAAGGAAGGTGCAGACAGTACAAGGCAAAAGAGGCCTGATATTTCCCGATCTGAGTCCATGCAGGAGAATATGCGGTCAGTCTGTGCAGAGGGAGTGTTTAGGACATGCTCATCCCTGAATGAGTGCACCGTGTCTGCAGTGTCCCAGCCCAGAGACTGCCCACCCCCTACCAAGAACTATGAGCAGTCCCCATGCTATGATTCCTTAGATCTTCGGAAAGTGCACCCATCGGAGGATTTTGCTCATTCGGCAGTCCGCTCTCAGTTGACCAGTGGCGGGCTGAGTCAGAAGCTGCTCAAAGAAGAAAGGGAGGCCCAGAGGAGCAGCGGACTGGCTACAGAAAGTCCCCCGAACTGTAGTCTATCACATACAGACTCTGTGAGGCGCACATAGCACGGGGCCTCCAAGCCGCTGCTCACTTGTTGTAGATTTCTGTACAGTTTTCCAGAGAGGACTTTGTTTTTCTGTATTTTCATGTCGGACTTTTTGTTTCCATTAATAATTGGCCACATTTCTGTTTACAGTGTTCTGACCTGGTGCTTGTAGTGATACAGGGTACAGGGCGGCAAGCCCCTGTCAGGAGCGTCATGTAGCAGATCATTTCAGAATTTCTTGCACTTTTTTTTCCCAAAGATGGCAAAACTCAGGGGGACATTAATCAAGACTGTTGTACTAGTACGCCAGTCTTAAATCGAGCCCTTCCCACATTTACACGGCTAAATGTACTAAGAGGCGCGCACCTCTTAGTAAAGCCAGCGGGATCTGCACCTGGTCTGGAGCACATGTACATTTCTGCATAGTTTGCGCCTGTTTCCAGGCGTAAATCTCCTCCCTGCCTTGTCGCGCCCCCTTCCCTCTGCCCTTCTATCAGGCACGATGCTTGCGGCAGGCATACGCCATGGAAAAGGTGGTAATCTGCGCTTTTGCGTGGCGTACTCCAGGGGTACATTTTTCATAAATGTGCCCCTCAGTCTTTACTCCCATGAGACATTCAGGGTCCGTTCCCCCTGAAGTTAAGCGTAGATTTAGCACCGTGTATTTACCTATTACTCCTCTGAGGACCGCAGCGGATTAGGATGTAACATTTTATAAACTTTCATAGATTTGATCTCATTTGGAAGAAAACACTCAATTGTTGTGGATTTTGAGGAGTTAGACGATCTGTACTCAGCGAAGGGCACAATCCTAGAACTATTGCAGGTCACCAGAGTTTGGTCCAGTTTTTAACTTTTTATTATATAAGGTACTATCCATGTTTACGACTTTTATAGTCTTTATCAGAGACGATTGCTGCTTAATGTGTGACGTCTTTATGTACGGCCGGTAGTGAGAGACCAAGGTGACTGTGAGAGCCGAAAAGACGACGTGTTGTGTGCTCATCGCGGTAGCGCTGAGATCTGACTGCCCCTGTGAGTTTACAGATTCTAGAAGCTTGCTGTTTATTGTTTGTCTATGAAAAGAATATATCAATGTGCATAGTACTTAATCTGTTTGCTGTGTTAGTGTTCGGGCCCTTATTCGGAGAATGGGACGCAGTGGCGTTTAGTGTCTCGCAGTTTAATGTTTACAGCGTTGGTTCGGGAAGAGTCTTCATGTGAGTGAGGCTGATTGTGACTCAAGGCACCGAAAACCACTCAGGCTATGATAAGGCAATAAATGTCCATAGTTTCATGGGCCCTCCGGGTCTGGTCTTTCTGCTGGTGTTTTACATTGACTATGTCGTCTTTCTGGTCGATTTGTTCTGTCCTTACATTTTCTTTACCTGGTATTAGCCAAATTCAGATCAGAGAATCAAGGCAGTAATTGGCCCTTCTGGTGACAGGGTGGAGACCATGTCCCTACACCTGCTTGTGTGGAGTGACACAAGACCACAGTGACCTCATCGCTCAGACCACGGTGGTAACCATCCCCTTCACCATAGACGCAGCACCTGAGTGTGGTCCTGAGACATTACATTGCAGAATAGGAACCCTTATACCTGGGGGGGAGGGGGGTCTGTGGAAGAATAGCTGTCATTTCTCTGGTGCTTGCTTTCATTTGCAGCAACCAATAAACTGATTTTTGCCTCTGTTGCTCTCTGTTGTCTGTCATTTCTTGCTTATATTTGAGGAATGGGCAAGCGGTTGACATGAATGGCATGCATTATTCATCTTAGGGCCCCCTTTTACAGCCCTATATTTTAGATAAGCTAGCGTTGATCAGCGCTCTCTTACTCGATATTTATGCAGCAAGGGCTGAACAGACATTGTTAGTGATGTCCGTGCAGCCCTTAACTTAAGTGTAAATTAATACACTGTATGTATATCCACGTATAGGTGTTCTCCTAGCTTCTGCCCACTGGAACTTTAGAGTGATTGGCTGAGCAGCCTATCACTTCAGAGACCGGTTCCAAAGTTTCAGCGGTGGCTGTGGACAGAAGGCAGAAGCAAGGAGGATACTAGGACTGCGGCAGGTATGTATACAGTTTATTTTTAGAATTTTTTTTTTTTTCCCCCCCACACATTCATCAGCTGTCAGCCACATTTTGCTATTACACGTAGCGATGCGCAGTCGTTGGCTGTTGATTTTTCAGCTGGTTGAAAGACGACAACCATTCTTCGGTTTCTTTAGCTAATCATTGTGTTTATTACATGAAGCGATAATCTAACAAATTAACCTGATTGGGCAGATCATTTCTGTGTAATATGGCCTTTAAGGTCCTGGCTTGTTGGACTAATATAACAAATCTTTTCACATAGATTCCAACAGATTTGAGACAGGTGGAGAGGGGAGGTGTTAGTAAAATAATAAACTAGTGATAAAGTGACTGCAGAGGTGTCCTGCCTTGGACTGGGAGCTGCAGGTGACTGTGAGCGGTGATTCCATTGTGCAGGCATGGGGACAGGTACGTATCACTACTATGGTGTTATGGTGTGCTTCTTAGGTCAGCCTTGCCTAATATTTCTAGTGAAGTGAAACCTTAAACGAAATCTGTCAACACCTAGGCCTTACCCAAGGTGCTGGCAGTCCCCTAGTGAGCATGATACTTTTTGTAATGATGGTACTTGTACTGTAATAAAGAGTCAAACAGGAGTTGTATTTGCTTTTTGCTAATGCTATTCCTGAGGATGCTGTGGACACAGCGAAACATGTTGAAGGGGCTATAGGCAGATTTTAAATAGCAACGGCACACTGCGCCACCATATTCAGTGACCTAGACCTGGTTTGGTTCTACTGCATATGGTTTATATGGTAGCAGTTAGACTGTTGTGTTTATAACACTTTCTTTCTACCAGTTGATAAACAGATTTTATTTGTATGTAAGATTAAAAGTTATACTTTAGTTGGGTTCCATTAAAGGGGGAGTTTGTCCCCAGGCATTTAACCTGAGGGATTGGGAGTATATTGTATTTGGGGGGGAAAATGTACAGACTCCATATTTAAAGAATTCCTTCAAAATTTTATAATTGAGTTTTGATATAATTTTATAAATGTTCCTCATTAATATAGTTTATGTTCTATCAATCTAAGGCCCTAATTTTAAACATCCAGAAAACACTTTCTCACATACATTTAGTTAGAAAGGATGAAGCATTTCCTCTATGTATCTGTAATAAAGCACCAGCCCTGGTGTGCTATGGCTGCAGCAGGCTGTGTGAGTGTGTGTGAGAGAGAGAGGCAGAAATTAAAGTGGTATTCCGGGCAACTGAAAAATCCAGGGGGCTTAGGTGGTGGTGAGATGATAATAAAGAAGTCCTATTTACCCATCCCCACGCCCCCCCCCCCCCCCCCCCGCAGTGCAGTCTCACGGCTTATGGTCACCCACTGGGCTACCGATTCCTGTGATGTCACAGCCCCACTGAGAAATGCCCACTTAGCCAATCAGTGAGGACAGATCAAAAACGGAAGGTATTTCCGTTCACATCCGTTTTTTTTCATCCGTTTATGCACTGAGCATGCGCAGAAGCAGCAAGAAACCAAAGAAGAAAAATAAACGGATAGAAAAACGGATGCTGACTGATGCAAACTGATGTACAAAAGTCTGTTTTTTTTTAAGCCAAAATACAAACGGACCATTAACCCTTAGACGACCCAGGGCGTATAGTTACGCCATGGAAGTCTGTCCCCAGACAACCTAGGGCGTAACTGTACGCCCTGGGTGTTTCTCCTGCTATGAAGCGTGCTCCGGAGCGGAGCGCGCTTCATAGCAGGTGGGGGCCGGCTGCAATCAGCAGCCGGGACCTCACCGGTAATGACACGCTGCAGCGATCGCGCTGCCGCGTGTCATTAACTCCTTAAACGCCGCGACCGCGGCGTTTAAGTGTAAGTGACAGGGGGAGTCCCCTGTCACTTACCGATCGGGACCCCCGCAGTGTGACTGCAGGGGTCCCGATCGGTAAAACGGGCCGCTGGAGGTCTCTCACCTGCCTCCGTGCGGTCCGATCGGCGCTCTGGTCACTGAGCCTGCACAGGCAGGCTCAATGAGCAGAGCGCCGATAACACTGATCAATGCTATGCCCATGCTACCCCCCTTTCCCATTATATAAATAAAACATATAAAAATAAATAAATAGATAAACATATAATATACCGTAGCGTGCGTAATTGTCTGATCTATTAAAATATAACAAGCGTCATTGCGAACGGTAAACGGCGTACACGAAGAGGGAAAAAAGTGCGCGGATTACCGATTTTATGTTACATTATATATATAAAAAAATTAATAAAAAGTGATCAAAACGTCCGATCTTCACAAATATGGTATTAATAAAAACTAGAGATCATGGCGGAAAAAATGACACCCCATACAGCCCCGTAGGTGAAAAAATAAAACCGTTATAAGCGTCACAATAGGCCCATTTTATTTATAATTAATTGCCAAAAAAAAGGATTTCATTAAAAAAAAATATATAACATTAGAGAATCTGTGTAACCTGCATATGGTTGTGTTCGTACTGACCTATAGAATAATAGTATCATGTCGCTTTTACCATATAGTGCATTACGTAGACACAGGAACCCCCCAAACGTTACCATATTGCATTCTTTTTTGCGATTTCACCAATTTATATCTTCATAAATAATATATTTGGAATTCCATCATACATGTTATGGTAAAATGAATGACGCCATTACAAAGTACAATTATTCCTGTAACAAATAAGCCCTTACATGGCCTGTAGATAAAAAACTGAAAGTGCTGGAGCTCTTAGAAGGGGAGGAGGGAAAAACGGAAACACTAAGATCAAAATTTGCGCGGTCCACTGGGTCATTTTGGGCCTGGTCCTCAAAGGGTTAAAAAAAATTAACATTTTGCAATCAGTTTGCATCAGTCTGCTCATCAGTTTATGCTCATCCGTTTAATATAGACTGATCCGTTAGAAACAAAGAAAAACGCTAGTGTGGCTGAGCCCTAAGATGAGTGACAAATTGCATTTGGTCTGAAATTAACTAAACATTCTCTTAGGGTCTATTTACACAGAAAGATTATCTGACAGATTATCTGCCAAAGATTTGAAGCCAGAAACAGACTATAAACAGAACAGGTCATAAAGGAAAGCCTAAGATTTCTCCCCTTTTCAAATCCATTCCTGGCTTTGGCTTCAAATCTTTGGCAGACAATCTGTCAGATAATTTTCTGTGTAAATGGACCCTTAATGGTGCGTTTACACAGAGATTTATCTTACCGATTTATTTAAGCCAAAACCAGGAAAGGATTTGAAAAAAGGAGAAATCTTAGTTTTTTTCTTTATGACCTGTTCTGTTTAAGGGTGGGTTCAGACTATGGAATTTGCATGGATAAATTCCAGCGCTAGAAAGCGCTCTTGGTCGCGCGCCTTTCCGCCGGCTCCATAGACGCCATTCTAAGAGCCGTCCGATTCCGCTGAATCCGTTTGTGCATAGAATGGTGTTTATGGCACGGGCGGAGAGGTGTGCGGCCGTGAGCATGTACAGGCTACAGAATCCGCCGGATTTTATCCATGCGAATTCCGTAGTCTGAACCCACCCTTATAGTCTGTTCCTGGCTAAATCTGTCAGATAAATCTCTCTGTAAAGGCACCATTAGTTTTGGCTTGTAGGTGAGCGGCCATTCTGTAGCTATTAAAGTTCTGTGGATCATCAGTATTATAGCTTCCACTCACAACAGTCACTAAGCCGGGCACTCTGCACCCTTTGAGGACTTTGTCCAGGAGCAGGGTCACTTGTCATAGTTCTCACAGGCAATTGCAGTGTACCTGTCGTCATTACTTTTTTTTTTTTTGTATCAAGGTCGAATCTCCTCAGGGAAACTTTTTAGTCTTGTGCTGGTTGATAGAAAGAGACTAAACACATGAAGTCTGACCTGCACAGAGAGTGATGGCTCATTGTGTCAATTGATCAAATGGTTGCTGTCTCTGTGAGTGCAGATGGCCTATGGGGAAAAAAGTTTCATGTATCCCATGATAACAAAAAAATTTATGTACTATATGCTTCTTTACATCACATTCCCTGTTGATTTAGATTTTGAAAGTTTTATAACAGGTACACTTTTTGATTTAATAGGCCAATTGTTTCCCATTTGAAATATTGTGTGTGTGTGTGTGTATATATATATATATATATATATATATATATATATATAAATATATATATTTATATTTCAGATCTTTTCTGGTGAAAGTAAAGCTCTTAAATATATTTAGTAAGTTATAATGTCAGATTTCTTAACCATATAGTACAGTCTCAATGATGACATAACAGGAGTGTGTAGACTTAATGCACAAGCCTAAAGGACAGAAATGGCTGCACATCGCACCCATGGTTGATGCGAAAGCCTATCAGCTACATTAAAAAACAACATCAGAAGTTAGTATATAATTTGATCAAACCATATTGCCTCATGTACCACATGCAGGTCTCTGATATATGAGTCCCCACGCTAAACGACTCTGTGCCGGTCAGCGAACACCAAGCAGGGAAGGGAGGACCACAGAATGGCCCTTCCACCCCACTGTCACAGGACCAAACCCCACCAGCGGAGAAAGCGGTCACCAAGCAACACAAGTGTGAATAAGGTCTTACTACTCGCCATCCACCGGCAGGTAGAAGGGGAAAAAGGAGGTACTTACCATATGTACATAGGTGCTTCCTGCTAATTTGGATCACATGGGTCTTACAAGGGAGGAGTGCTAGCCACAATGAAAGAAGGGACAGAATACATATAATATGCACAAGCCTAAAGGACAGAAATAACTGCACATTGCACCCATGGTTGATGCGAAAGCCTATCAGCTACATTAAAAACCAACATCAGAAGTTAGCATATAATTTGATCTAACCATATTGCCTCATGTACCACGGCAGGTCTCCATGTCAGTGTGTAGACTTTAGACTGCCAGCACACAGCCCCCTGGTATAGACTATATGTGGTTATAGCACCATACCATTTGCCGTGCTACAGAAAAAAAACCTAGATTTATAAATTCCGGTAAAAAGACGTGCGGCAAACATTGTACAGCAGATGTTTTCTTACCTAGGTCAACTTGTGTAGTGAAGTCCTCTTGTAGCCTCTAGTGGTTACTTTGTACATTGCACATTACTTAGAGTCCTTAACTGCCTTACTGGGTAATTGTGGGCTCAGGTCCTTTGTAGTTTGTCTCTGTTAGATCCTAAAGTAGCTTGGCTTGTGAGTATGCCAGTATTGGTGGAGAGCCCAGCCCAGTGGCTCTTCACTCCATAAGGTTACTTGTTCTGCCACTCGTAGCTTAGTGATATGATGTCACAAATAATTGGAGTCTTCAGCAGGGATTGATTTCAGCCAGCGCATGACAGCACCACTTGGATAATACCAGATAACTACCTTAGGGTATGTGCACACTACAGAATCCCAGAGGATCAACAACTGCGGATTCTGCAGCTCAATTGGACAACATTTTTGGTTTTCTTACCTTCCCTTTTCCCCTAAAACCTAGCAAAGAGGTTATCATAATTTCTCTATGCCTGATGGGCCTACAGGTAGGCCAGAATAGCTCTGCGAACATCCAGGGTATGAAACTTTTCTCTTCACCAGGAGTAGAAGGATTCTGACAGAATGATGGTTATATGGTGGCCAGAGACCTATGTAAGTCAAACACAAGCTTGGGACGAAATTAAAGATAGTTTGAAGGCAATCCTGTCATCCAGAATTCTTAGGGATCTGAATGGAAAGAGCTTGGATATTATTGGTTTTTCTATCCAGGAAGGTTTGAAAAGGGAATAAGAGACTCTTAAGGACCAGGTTAAGATTCCAGGAAGGAGTAAGATTGGAAATTCTAGGCTGAAGCTTAGGTGCTACAGAGAAGAAGCTTTTCACCCACCTGTGATTAGCCAGATCAGAATCAAAGTAAGAAGACTGGGCAGAAAACTGCACTGAAAACTGAGTGCTGGGACGAAGACTCATATCCAGACCAGACTGAAGAAAATGGTTCTGGAGGAGCAGACCCATACCAGGACAAGAACGTCTTCCAGACCGAGGTATATTTTATTTGTAACCTTCTGCTTTTCTGTAGAGTAAAAATGACCGCAGCTGAGAGGCCTCTAGCTGCTAGAATAGTCTTCTCAGAAGCCATGCAGATGTAGATGGTCTGGATGAAGAATCTTCCCCTGATGGAGATCCTGAGGGGACAGAAGCAGGAAAAGACTGTCTATGCAGAGGATATATAACGAGCGTTACCAGTAGAGATGAGCAAACCTGGAGCATGCTCGAGTTCATCTGAACCCGAACTTTCGGCATTTCATTAGCGGTGGCTGCTGAAGTTGGATAAAGCCCTAAGGCTATGTGGACATCATGGGCATAGTCATTGGCTGTATCCATGTTTTCCAGACAACCTTAGAGCTTTATCCAAGTTCAGCAGCCCCCGATAATCAAATGCCAATCGTTCAGGTTCGGATGAACTCGAACCCGAAACCGGTTCGCTCATCTCTAGTTACCAGCCCTTCTTTGGCCACAGAGAAGCAATGAGAATTAGTAAAGTTTCTTCCAACAGCATCTTCTGAAAAAGGGAAAAGAATATTAGTACCTTGTGGTTGGCACGAGAGACAACCAGGTTTATACTTGGTTTCTGGATGACAAAGTTGAAAGCCTGGTCGTTGAGTGACCACTCCCAGATTTTAAGTCCTTGTGACTGAGGAAGTCTGCTTAAGTATTGGAAGCGCTCTTCAAGTTAACTGCTGAAAGGTTTTTCAAATTACCTTCTGCCCATATGAACATTTCTTGAAGTGTCCTGCAACATATCCAGTCTGGGACTGCCTTGATGTAAAATACGAGACATGGCTGTCATATTATTGAATAGTACTAGCACATTGACTTTTTGACTCAGGGAACCCAGGGCATGTCTAGCTGATTTTAGTTTTTGTTTTTTTTCTCTTATCAATGAAGACCTCTTGAATCAAACTTTTTGAGGTAACTGGTCAGATATCAGATTTTATTGTATTAAAAACCCATCCTAGGTTTTGAAGAAACAAGTCTGCTTTGAGACACTAGTAGGGAATCTGATATTCTGCATGGAACCATGTTGACATCCTCTTTCCTGTGGTGGGTTACAACTTACGCCATCAGCTACCTGAAGATTCTGGGAGCAGAGGATAGACCAAAAGGGGAGATAAACTGAAAGTGACGCTGATTGTTTAGAGTTCACCTTGAAGTAATGGAATTTTGTGGCTTCAGGTTTATAATGATCCTGCTGGAGGAGCCATTGGGCCTCTTTACAAGTAATGCCCCAGACCCTCTTGTTCCACTGGAAATTGAGAGGTCGCTTGCATAGCTAGAATTTTCAGCACATTCTCCTGTAGACCTTAAGATAGAAGATGACGAACTACAAACTTGGGAGTAGGATAGGTGGAAAACACTCGATTTTAAAACCTCTGAATAGAATTTATGATGCAGGTTGTGGTGAAGTCTTCCTCCATTTCTCATTAAATCCTGCTGCCCGCTCAGCCGTCACTGTTTAGCTGTAGACTGTTGGATCGTAAGAGGATGATTATGCCTCTGCCCCCCCCCCCCCCCTTTATATAGTACTAATGTGTGAAAGGGGCCTTACACCAATGCTGCCCATAGGGGGAGAGAGCTGTCAATCAAACTCCTGGTCACCTTCAGATCAGGACGTGACAGGAAGGAGAGGATTAGGAGAGCAGGTATGCCAGAACTTAAAGGAAACCAGTCAGCCCAGTTGAGCTGATATGGTTCTCAGGAGCTCTGTATAAAGCTCCTGCAGCACCTGTAGCATGTACCGGCCACGGCTGCTGCAGAAGCTTTATACCGGAGGAGAAAGAGTTTTATTCCCCGGGCGCGTGACAAGCAGGGTCATCTGGGCGGCTCCCCGCCCGTGTCTAGTCACCGCTCTCTGCCTGTCAGCCAGTAACTGACCTCTCTTCCTGTCACTCATCCCCTCTGAGCACGCTGACAGGCAGAGTAGTGACTAGTGACAGGAGGGGAGCCGTGCAGAGGTCTACCTCCCCACCTCTGCCTGTCATGCACCCATGGAATAAAAGTTGTTTTCCTTTGGTATAAAGCTTCTGCAGCGCTCCTGGGAACCATATCAGCCCAATTGGGCTGATTGTTTCCCTTTAAAGCATCCCAGAACTTCCGTCCTGCATCCCGCCATTTAAATCTGCTGCTACTGCAACAGGAAGTAGCCTTTATTTAGCCCATAGAGTAGGCTATGCCTCCAGCCTTCGTACTCCAGTGCCAGAAGGATGCAGCTAGGCCCCAATATTTACAGTGGCACACCACAGCTCCCAATGGTCGCAGACAGAACCTGGGCTGGCACTTCTCCCACACAGGTCTGAGAACCAGCAGAGGCGGGCCAGACCGTATGACCGTAATCCCTCCAGCATAGCTCAGAAGAGTGCAGGAGGAGAGATGGTTCCCAGACAAAGACCTGTCCAGAGAAATCTTCAAAGCTGCAACAGGTACCCCCACCCATCCAGGCATCGGTCATGCAGCAACAGCACTGTCTTGCCCCAATAGGGACAGGAAAACCACTCAGAGATTGTTTTGGAAGGGGCCTGTATTTTCCTGTTCCTATTAGGGTGTGGGGATCAACCTTCAGGTGGTGCATAATAAAGGGTGACTTGATAAATACTGAGAGAGAACTCCTGACTGCACCTTCTTTATCCCATCCGCAAATGGGAATCAGATTTTTTTTTATTAAAAGATTTTTTTTTTACACTCCAAACGGGCATTTCTTTACAAAACAAAAACCCCACCTCCCACCCAAACCAATCCCCCTTTCACAGTTGTAAATAGAACTCCTGGAGGTAGCAAGGGCAAACCCTGTTGCCATGAAGAAGATCATACAAAATAATCCCCATCATCGTCCGTTATGCAATATCAAGGCACAGAAATACATTCAATGGAGTGAGTGAGAGCCTCCCTACACTCAACTGCATGTGAGGATTAGGGCAAAAGATGGCAGTGTCTTTTACCGCAAGTGTCTCCACTTTTACCTTGTGGACTAGTACGTCTATTAGTCATTGCATTTTGATCCGCCAGTAGAAAAAAGGCCTCCATTGGATTACGCCGGAGATCCCTTGACTGGTATGCCTAGCGCATCAAGCCAAGGGCTCTCCAATTTTTTGGATGCCTTTCTTTTTTGATATACCCCCTTTTCCAAGCGGATTACCACATTATTCTAGCTATAAATTCCGTGATAGTAGGTGCGGTCTCCTGAATCCAGTACCGAGCAATTTACGCACCTGGTACATAATTCGGCATATAGCCAGTTTGATACCTATGGGTTCGTCTTCCTCAGGTACTAGACCCAGTATACATTGTAAGGGTTCCACTGGCACAGCAACCCCATACACCTTCCGTATTAGGGCTATGATCTCTCCAATATCCCTCGAGTTCAGTGCAACTCTACATCAGATATATGATATGTGCATCTGCCAAGCCACATCTAGGGCAGTTGGAATCATTACGCAGACCAATCCTGTGTAAAAATCTAGGTGTCCTGTACACACGATGTAATAGGAACAATTGAGAGGATCTGTGTGTCTCCAATTTGGGCGTTAGAGCAAGTATATCTGTCTATTGTTCGTTCGTATTGGGCCTATGTCTGCTTCCCATTGTTCCACCAGAGGCCGGCATGTAAGGTATGAATCTAATAATTCTTGGTATATTACTGATGTGAGTACTGTGTCAAGTAATAAGGGTGTGGAGATGGTAACAGGTGTTCTACCAAACTGTGCCACCAGCGCATGTCGTAGTTGCAAGTACCTGTAGAAGGCAGAGTGTGATAGATCATAATCAGCCTGGAGTTGGGCATATGAGTTTAATGTTCCCTCAAGATACAATTGTGAAAGTGTATGTGCAAAGAATTCTCTTTTGGTTGGTTGACAACTCTTGTCAGTTGATGCAATGGTATCAAATTTGGTTTTCTTAAGGTGTTTCTTCGAAATTCAAAAATTGGAAGAAAGTCCGAGGAGGCCAGATTAGGCGAATGATGAGGGTCAAACACCTCAAAGCTCAGGCCAGCCAGTGTGTTGGGCATCTTTCTCTGGAGAACCTCGGCCATCTTTCAGAACAGTCACCATTGGAGGACTCCAAGAACACTCTTCAGAGTCTGTGTTGATTTGGCCTTTTTTTTGGTATAAATTTTGCAGCCACATTTACAGTATTTTAATGTGAAGTATGGGAGCACTCGTTGCATAAAGTTTGCACCAGCCACAGTTAATTTCTTTGGAGGATAGCAACTTCAACACCACCCTGCAGTCTGCCATGTTGTCTTCAAATTTGCATAACACATGAATTAAACAAGAGATTGTAATACTTTTTGTGCAAATTTCAGTTTTGTTTTTTTTTGTTTCTTTGGGTCCTAGAGCTGCCTTATTCTTTCTCTCAAGAAGAATAAGTCCAGGGTTTCCATAAGGACAATGTAGCTCAAATGTGTCAAATTTAGGCCCTCCAGCTGTTTTAAAACTACAATTCCCATCATGCCTGGATAGCCAAAGCTTTAGCTTTGGCTGTCCAGGCATGATGGGAATTGTAAAGCTTTGGCTATCCAGGCATGATGGGAATTGAGTTTGACATCCCTGATGTAGGTTAATGTGAACTTTACTTAGTGTTAGGTTAGAGTTCAGTGTGAGATCTGGGAAAATATTAGGGGCAGTTACAGAGACATTACAGGTACAGTGGTGCCTTGGATTCCGAGCACAATTTGTTCCGGGGCCGTGCTTGTAATCCAAATTCACTCTTATACCAAACCAAATTGGTATATGAAATCACTGAGATGCAGACAATTGGTTCCACACCCCAAAAATAATGATTTTTATTTATCCTGAATAACATGTAGAACAGATGAAACAAACAATGAGAAACAGCTGAATGTGATATTATAAGTTACTGTACATTATAGCAACCAGCATGTTCAGTATTCTGTACAGTAACTGCATAAGCCTGATAACACAGCAGCAGTTTGTAGATGCAGGATGGAGATGCAGATCTCCATAATGCAGTAGCAGTGGCGAAATTAGAGGGGGGGCAAAGGGGGCGGTCGCCCCCGGGCCCACCAAGGCTGGGGGCCCCCCGGGCCGGTCCCCCCCAGTACACTTAAGAGCCGCAGAGGCCGGATGTTAATTAGGCTGCTCTGCCACTTTAAGGCTGCCCGGAAGTAGCGGCCGCTGTACTCAGGGCAGACACTGCAGCTTCCTGTCTGTGTGTCTGCTCACTCTATACCAGGGCAGAAGAGACACAGACAGGACCCCCTCCCCCACTCCCTCACTCCCTCCTCCAGCTGCTTCCTGCTCTCCTGGATGTCGGGACAGAAGAAGAGGAGGGGCCCAGAGTACGACTGTGAGGAGAAGATCAGAGAACTGCACCACATGGCCCCCTCAGAGCTTCCCTGCAATTACAGTAAGTGCTGTGTGTCCTGGGTGCATGTGATGTGTGTGTGTCCTGGGTGCATGGGATGTGTGTGTCTTGGGTGCATGAGATGTGTGTGTGTCCTGGGTGCATGAGATGTGTGTGTGTCCTGGGTGCATGAGATGTGTGTGTGTCCTGGGTGCATGGGATGTGTGTGTGTCCTGGGTGCATGGGATGTGTGTGTGTCCTGGGTGCATGGGATGTGTGTGTGTCCTGGGTGCATGGGATGTGTGTGTGCCCTTGGTGCATGTGATGTGTGTGTCCTGGGTGCATGAGATGTGTGTGTGTGTCCTGGGTGCATGAGATGTGTGTGTGTCCTGGGTGCATGGGATGTGTGTGTCCTGGGTGCATGGGATGTGTGTGTGTCCTGGGTGCATGAGATGTGTGTGTGTCCTGGGTGCATGGGATGTGTGTGTGTCCTGGGTGCATGGGATGTGTGTGTGTCCTGGGTGCATGGGATGTGTGTGTCCTGGGTGCATGGGATGTGTGTGTGTGTCCTGGGTGCATGGGATGTGTGTGTGTGTCCTGGGTGCATGGGATGTGTGTGTGTGTCCTGGGTGCATGGGATGTGTGTGTGTGTCCTGGGTGCATGGGATGTGTGTGTGTGTCCTGGGTGCATGGGATGTGTGTGTGTGTCCTGGGTGCATGGGATGTGTGTGTGTGTCCTGGGTGCATGGGATGTGTGTGTGTGTCCTGGGTGCATGGGATGTGTGTGTGTGTCCTGGGTGCATGGGATGTGTGTGTGTGTCCTGGGTGCATGGGATGTGTGTGTGTGTCCTGGGTGCATGGGATGTGTGTGTGTGTCCTGGGTGCATGGGATGTGTGTGTGTGTCCTGGGTGCATGGGATGTGTGTGTGTGTCCTGGGTGCATGGGATGTGTGTGTGTGTCCTGGGTGCATGGGATGTGTGTGTGTGTCCTGGGTGCATGGGATGTGTGTGTGTGTCCTGGGTGCATGGGATGTGTGTGTGTGTCCTGGGTGCATGGGATGTGTGTGTGTGTACCTGGGTGTATGTAATGTGATGTAAGAAGAGATAAGTAAAACTTAGTGTTTAAGGCTATGTTCACACTACATACAGTAAGTTCTGTAGTAATCATGGCCGTTGTAACAATGGCCGTGATTTCTACGGAACTTATGTAGTACTGCCTTCTGAGGAATCCCGGCTGGAGTGTATACACATAGGTAGAGTTTATTTAGTAGTGTTCTCAAACCTGTGACAAAACTACAGCTCCCATCATGCCCTTCTGGCAGGAGATAGTGGGGATTGTAGTTTAAGAACAGCAGGAGGGTCACATGTTGGAGAATACTTTACTAAATAAACTGTACCCCTAAATGATTGCTTCCTAACAGTGGCTCCTGAGCTGTTACCAAACTAAAACTCTCATCATGTCCTGCCACCAGGGTACAATGGGAGTTGTAGTTTTGCCACTGGTAGGGAAACCATAATTTAGGAGGGAGGTTTATTTAGTATAGTGTTCTCCAACATGTGACCCTTCAGTCGCTACAAGACTAGAACTCCCATCATGTCCTGACATAATGGAGGTTGTAGTTAAGGAACAGCTGAGGAGACACTGGTTGGAAAACAATGATTTAGGAGGTCAGTAGTAAAGTACATTAGAGGACAGTGGTACAATACATTAGAGGGGACAGTGGTACAGTACATTAGAGGACAGTGGTACAGTACATTAGAGGGGACAGTGGTACAGTACATTAGAGGGCAGTGGTACAGTACATTAGAGGGGACAGTGGTACAGTACATTAGAGAGGACAGTGGTACAATACATTAGAGGGGACAGTGGTACAGTACATTAGAGGGGACAGTGGTACAATACATTAGAGAGGACAGTGGTACAGTACATTAGAGAGGACAGTGGTACAGTACATTAGAGAGGACAGTGGTACAGTAAATTAGAGGACAGTGGTACAGTAAATTAGAGGACAGTGGTACAGTACATTAGAGGGCAGTGGTACAGTACATTAGAGAGGACAGTGGTACAGTACATTAGAGGGCAGTGGTACAGTACATTAGAGGGGACAGTGGTACAGTACATGAGAGAGGACAGTAGTACAGTATATTAGAGAGGACAGTGGTACAGTACATGAGAGAGGACAGTGGTACAGTACATTAGAGAGGACAGTGGTACAGTAAATTAGAGGACAGTGGTACAGTAAATTAGAGGACAGTGGTACAGTACATTAGAGGGCAGTGGTACAGTACATTAGAGAGGACAGTGGTACAGTACATTAGAGGGCAGTGGTACAGTACATTAGAGGGGACAGTGGTACAGTACATGAGAGAGGACAGTAGTACAGTATATTAGAGAGGACAGTGGTATAGTACATTAGAGGGGACAGTGGTACAGTACATTAGAGGGGACAGTGGTACAGTACATTAGAGGGGACAGTGGTACAGTACATTAGAGGGGACAGTGGTACAGTACATTAGAGGGCAGTGGTACAGTACATGAGAGAGGACAGTGGTACAGTACATTAGAGAGGACAGTGGTATAGTACATTAGAGGGGACAGTGGTACAGTACATTAGAGGGGACAGTGGTACAGTACATTAGAGGGGACAGTGGTACAGTACATTAGAGAGGACAGTGGTATGGTACATTACAGGGGGCAGTGGTACAGTACATTGGAGGGCAGTAGTAATATAGTTTATTAGGTAGGCAGTGGCAAACTACATTGTGGGCACAGTATAATACGGGGACAGTGGCACTATTTAATATAAAAACAGTTCATAAGAGGCACAGTTTATACAGGGGGGCGGTGGTACAGTTCATTAGGACAAAGGGGTACCATTTATTTAGCACAAAGAGGGGGGGCTAACTGCAGATGGAGGCACAAAGTGGGGGCCCAACTAGTGTTGAGGGCATAAGGGGGGGGCTAACTACAGAGGGCAAAGAGAGGGAACACAACTACAGATGGGGCATGAAGAGGATGTCTTACTACAGATGAGGACACAATGATGGATCCTAACTACAGATACAGGCATAAAGAAGGGATCTAAGTATAGAGAGAAGCACAGAAAAGGAAAAATGACTATAGATTGGTCTTCAAAGAAGTCTCTGTTACTGTTTAAGGGCACTATGATGGAGAGTTTGTATAGAGGTGGTTAAAGGTGCTGTAAAAGTAAGGTGCTGAAGATGTTTGTCTGGCAGATACTGCTGTGATGATTTGTGGTTAGAAGAGTCTTCACAATGAAAAAGAAAAGGAAACCTGACCCACTCTCATCAGAGAAGACGTCACCTGTGAGTCACTGGATGTGTCTGCACTTTACTTATACCTCTATTTGTTTGGGGTCTACTGAGGTTCCCTATGGGTAACATAATAGGTTGGGGGCCCACTCAGACTCACTCGCCCCCCCTAGGCTGAACCCCTAGCTACGCCCCTGTGCAGTAGTGTAGTACAACAGGCTAGAATAGAGAAGCAGGGCTGCTGTCAGAGGTCTGTGTGGTCACATGACAGCAATGAGGAAGGGGGGGTGTGTTCAGCATGGACCAATCAGGAAGTGAGAATTACAGAGCTGTGCAGGATGACCGTGTTGGAAACTTTTATACAGCAGTGTGTATAGCTGAGTGTGAGTGCAGGCACATTATAGCAGCAGTGTGTATAGCTGAGTGTGAGTGCAGGCACATTATAGCAGGAATGGAAAGGATGGGAAACACCAGGACTGACAGACTGCAGGGAGCATGAAAGAATGAGCAGGACATATGTGGGCACAAATGCAGCACTCTCTGTCCGGGGAGAGAGGGGCTACAGCAATGGAGATATTACTCCACAGTCCTGTCCCCTGATGTAAGCCCCAGCCTGAAGTGGATCTGCTATGATTTGGAAGGTGAGGGAGAATTCCTGGGTACAGTGTACAGAGTACAGGGCTGTAGACCACGCTGTGCAGACCATGCCCCTCCCCCACATGCCCTCCCACCAAGTACAGGGAGCTCTTAAACCAAAGCAAAGCTCTTAAACCAAGTTACAATTTTGAAAAACTGTGAGCTCTTCTTGCAAAACGCTCTTAATCCACGTTACTCTTAAACCAAGGTACCACTATATTTGCTTTTGAATTTCTCATCATCTGCTTTGTTCCTGACTGCTATTATCCACAATTATCTGTGCCATCGTCCATTCCACCATCTTTGGTTCCTATCCTCTACTGGTGAGTTCCTATTCTTATTCTTGCTAGTATTAATACTTATGTTTCTGTTTTTTTTTAGATGTTATAAAGTTCTGCTTCTGTAAGTCCTGGGGGTATCTAAGATGAAACCGATGTAAATACAAGAAAATGGCAGAAACCTTGTAAGGAAACTGTGTCCAGTGTGCCATCTCCTTCTTTTATCTTATTACAAGACAGTCTCCTCCACACAGGATCCTTCTTTTATCCAGTGTATGGGAAGCAGTTGCTGCACCATGTAGTGCTGCCACCTCCTGCTGTATGATATCAAGACAATGACGTCACATCATCCACATGGAAACAAAGCTTCCTATCCTCCTACATGCTGTCCCAGATAGTTCTCCTTTCCGTGCTTCATCTCTGCTTAATAATCGGTTATATCAAATACAAAACCAATGTTTTCTAGGTGCTGGAACAGACGCAGATCCTCATGTACTAAAAACTCCTTGGATCCATAGTGTAGCAGTAACTACACAAGGTGTATGAACCCCGACCTCAAGTCCTTTATCTTCATGTAACAGTGACTTTGGTCACGCTGCAGCTATTCTGGATTAACCCTTCAAATTAGTCAGTAGAGCTGTGTCTATTGATGCTGTATCTAAGCCTTTATCTTCAGGAGTGTTAGCCTTATAACACAAGGGCACGCTCTTGGATTACATATAGTGGAGGATGTCTCTAACGCAAAATGCTCTACAATGTGGGGTCTACTTTCTGCAGAACACCACGAGAGGGTGCTGCTGCTCCGCTCACAGTTGTGCTGTCCTTGTGCTATTAACCCTGTTTGAAGTTTCTGGCTTTGACTGAGAGGAAATGACTGACAAGCTGAGATCCAGTGTGTTGGCCGTGTAAGGAGGCACGGGACGAAAATTGTCTGATTTCACAAGTGCTCCATTCATGAGGGATGGTGGGACGTTACCCGGGCCTGCTTTGGCTTCAGGGGGCGTTCACATGGAGCAAAGTTGCTGTTCTATGTAACTGGGTCAGGTGTATGGATTTTGACACCACCTGCAGCCATCTTCCTAATAACCAGATACTATAGGACTGCCGCATATGCAACTCCGGAACTTGGTGTCTTTATGTAAGGAGAATGTGGCCCCAAATATCACACAGCTTGCAAATACCTGACCAGCCAGATCATGGTGGTGGCGCTGTCCCTGAGAGCTCAGTCCTAGTGGGCCCTGGTTCTCTGGCCATTCTGCCGCCTTCAGCAGGTTAATGTCCCGGCCATACTATAGACATTTTTCAGTAATGAGGAACATGACAAAGAGCTGACAGATTCACCATATCTCAATCTGATCAATCATCTGTGGGAAGTGCTGGAGAGCCTAATCCATGAACCTCACACGCTACCGGATCTGCTGCTGATACCACAGGGGACCTTACACGATTATAGGGTCCTAGCCTCAGGGGACACATCACAGGACAATGGAGTCTGGGCCTCAGGGGACATGTCACAAGGCTATGGGTCATAGGCCCCTCCCTTCTGCTGTGAGCTCCGCCTCTTACAATATGGCCACTGATGGTGAATGCAGTCTTCCTCTCCCAATTCCAGCAGGATTAACAGGTGCAACTACTCCCAACAGATGAAGTATAAAAAACTACTTTTTTAAAATAATAATAACATATATAAAAGGCTCAGCACTACGAGTTTCTAGACCGGACCAGTCTCTTCATCAGATGCTTGGTTAATGTAGTGAGAAGTAGCCATATTTAAATCCAACAAAAGGAAGTGACATCAGAAGGATGCAAAGTATATACAATAAATCATTAAACATGGTTACGCATGGAGAGTTGTACCTCGATCTTGCACAACTCAGTCAGGTGAGAGGGGATCCGGTTGTACTCCGTTACTGGAATTCTATCCATCCTATTGCATCTGGTCCTGTACATGGAGCACTGTCTTTGTTCTCTTTTACTCTAACTGATGGTGAAGGGAACCATGTAATCGGTGACTGAACTTTAGTTAGGGGGGGGGTATGTGTGCCAGTCTGAGGAGGCCTCATTCTACCATTCCATTCTCGGTGACGTCATCCTCCGTTTTACTCCTGTAATCTCAAATATCCAATGTTTCCAGCAGAAATTTGTGTACATTTTTTTAGTTTTATTACACAAATGAAACTAAAATAAACGCAGAAGGAGAAGTCACTGGGGCAGACGCCATTCTTTCGCTCTTTACAGTCACGTATGTAATTAACCACTGTTTCTCTGACAATACAGATTAGGTAATGACAAACATTCACCCTTCGTAATTCAGGGAGTCGGTGGTACATGTTACTTGTAAAGCACCAGCTCCTCCACTGCTGAGAATGTATCGCTCTTATAGATGTTGAGGTATCTTAACCATCTGCAGCTCAGTGTCCCCACATCAGCCTCATCCTACAGAGCTCATCATGTCACATCCTGCCCCCTGGTGATTCCGGGGTTAATATCACTGATTGGCGGGCGGATGTCGCCCTGTCTCCTCCTGAGTGATTGGTTTATTGTTAAACACATTAAGACAACACTAAACATGACTCCGTGTTGTCACAGTAAACTCTGGACTATTAATGTAGGTGACTGTTCTGTGGCAGTGATGGCACTGGAACATTCTCTCAAAAATCCCTGCAGTGCAGCGTTTCTCTGTCTGGAGGGGACGAAAGCCATAAATCTGTTCTTACTAGCTTTGTACTTCATGAATAGTATAACAGGACTGCAGTGGAGACTGACACATCCATCACAGTAGGTGCGGTTAACAGGGCCGTTTGGTCTCAGCGTGCTGACCAGTAATGTCCGCCTTTATCCAGCCCATAAGATAAGTCCCCTCCTAGTATACACCATTATACCCTGGGGACGTCTGTGTCCCTTAAGGCCTTATTCCACGGAACAATTATCGTTCATAAACTCGCTCCAACGACCGCTTGTCAACGATCACTAAACGATTTTTTTTAGCGAACGATAACACATAACACACGTGGGAACATGAAATATATATGTAGTGTAACGATTATTTTGCGGTCGTTACATGGTCGTTTAAAACGTTCGCCGGGTGATCATGACCATACGACACACCCACTTTATGTAAACCTTTTTACGAACGAGTGAAATGATTTTTTTTCGACATGCTGAAAAACAATTTTGAAGTACAATATAACTATTTCGCTTTTGTCGTTTGCTCGTTTACACCAATTCCACGAAGCGATTATCGTTAATAAGCGGTCGTTGGAGCGAGTTCATGAACTATAATCGTTCCGTGGAATAGGGTCTTTACTCCTTCTATTGACTCTTCAGTTGTCCTTGATCAGATTTATCGGAAGCTGCAGATTGTGGATCTCATGCCCTCATTGTGTTGGCTTCTTATTCACGGGATTATTCTTTTTTTATTTTTTAGACATTTTTCTTATTGAAAATTTACAATAATCCTAACTTACCCTTAAGTGAAGTGAGTTAAAAATGGCCAAAAGTACCCAGTGGTTGGTATACAGATGGGCATCAAAGCAAAAATACAATTATGATTAAAAAAAAAATTGACTTTGGAATGATGCCACACTGCCAACACACAGAGAGGGATGCCCTGCATCACATTTAGAAGAGTCCAGCCTGGCCCAAAGTGATTTTGGGTATAAAAAAAACTGGCATCAAAGTGGACAGATGGGCATTTTTTTCTGATTTAACGTAATAAAATAATGAAAGTAATGAAATAAGTAACTAGTGTTTTCAAAGGGTTAGATGAGTTTGGGCTGCTGATCTGCCCACTTTGATGCCAGTTTTTATACCCAGAACCACTTTAGGCCAGGCTGGACTCTCTTGGAGGTGATGTGGGGCATCGTTCTCTGTGTGCTGTGTGAGATGAGTGGCCCAAAGTCAATTTTTTGTTTTTACTTTCATGCCCATTAGTATGCCAACCACTGGGTACTTTCGGCCATTTTTATCTTCCTTCCCCTCAGGGCACTTCACATACTGGTAATTTTATGATAATTATAAATTGTCTTTAAGAAAAATGGCTGAAAAAATAAGAACAAGGAAAAATCTTGTGAATAAGAAACTAACTTCAGTTAGTTGTTACTTTGTGACATCTGCTGCGTCCTCGCTCTAAGGTTTCCGGACGGGAAAGTCCAGTCAGTAACATGCAAATAGTAGAAATCCACGGCACTCAATGTTATGCAGAAGTGAAAAAGTTTATTTTACAGTGAAAAAGAATAATGTATACTCCGACCAATATAAGATACTATGCAATAGAGATCATAATAGTGAGGCAAGCTTTCGGCCCTTCCCGGACCTTCTTCAGGCTAAAGGATCTCGTGTGCAGTGTGTAGCTGGGGTCTGGTGGAGACCAGACCCCAGCTACACACTGCACACGAGATCCTTTAGCCTGAAGAAGGTCCGGGAAGGGCCGAAAGCTTGCCTCACTATTATGATCTCTATTGCATAGTATCTTATATTGGTCGGAGTATACATTATTCTTTTTCACTGTAAAATAAACTTTTTCACTTCTGCATAACATTGAGTGCCGTGGATTTCTACTATTTGTTGGATACATGGTTGAAGAACCACAACCCACTGAGCACCTACTAGTGAGAGGTGTGCATCACCGATTTGCTCTACAGTCAGTAACATGATCCTGTGTCTGGTCCCGGATCTTTCATGTGTGAACAGCCCTCTGATCCTGAATTAACCCCTCCACCTGTCTGTATCTGGGTCACACATTGTCAGTGAATCACCTCGGTGGCGACTTCTGGCGCACACTTTCCTGTCACGTGGTGGCGCTGGATGTTTCTTTATCTTTGGATGATTAGATGTTGCAGATAATGATACTGCCATTGTCAGCTCCTGAAAGAGACTCTGAATGCGAAACGTGTAGATGTGAAGATGGCGGCCGGGTGGGAAGTTCTTCACTTTGGCTCTTCGGCTTTACAGAGACTTGTAAAGTCGCCACCACAAGTGTAAAGATTCTCTGCAGATACAGGGACATTCCGAACAATAAAAAACAGGAAGTACACTGTGATTGGACACGGATCGAATGAAAAATATGGTTTTCGAGAAAGTTGCGCTGCTTCTCTTTCACATGGTAAATGCTGTGCCTATGTTCTCTGCACCAATGTAAAACCGACAGTAGGCTGCAGTAACTTATAGTATTCATAAAGACTGGCAGGAAAATTAGGACCAATGAAAACCCCCAAGACCCAGCAAAGAGGCAGCACCATTGCCGGTGCTAATACATATATAATGATTTTATCACTTCTCTTTATGTACTCATATGAAAAGAGGTTCAAGCGAGTGATCGGACTCTGGGGCAGTAGGTGCAGGTACCTATGCCAGGAGCTGGGTGGAGCTGTTGATCAGTGCCTGGACCTAACATAGAATTTAAAGGAAGATAGCTTGAAGGTAGAGTTGCAAAAATGGGAGGGCCAAAGGGACCTCAGAGGGTCCGTCTGCCCAATATGAGGTATTGCCAACGTCATACAGCAGTCCATTCCATGAATGTCATCAGTCAATTGGTGCCTTCTCCGTCACCGGCAGCCCACACAGACAACATACGCTCATAGCCCACTTTGTCATCGTCATTATCCGATAATTTTTCAGGATGAAGTTTTGTTTTTTAATCAAGAAACTTACTGAAGTACTGGCTGAAAATTGTTTGTAGATCGGTGCAGAACCACATTTTATTTCTGTTGGTTCTAGCACGATCGTCCATTCTTTGTCATTTTGTTGCTGTATTTCACGATATAGACTAGGTCTGCGCCCCCATCCCCCATCTTCGCTTTTGGCCTCTCACACAACAAGTTCCAGATGTTCAGATTTTGCTGGTTGTTCCTGAATTTCCTTCTGAATCACTGCGCCCCTTATCCCTCCCCCCCTTCCAGAAGCTGCTCCAAAGCAAACAGCACCCCTCCCCCTGCGCCGCACCCCTTCTCTTGCCGCTCGCATCCTCTATACATTCGCTTTGAAATGTTCATCTGTTTATGTTGGTTTGCTGGTCGCAGCTTCACCTTCTCATTTCCTACATGGAGGGTGATGAGGGGAGTGCGGTCAGGGCCCAGGCCGGGGGCAATCACAGCGGCTCTTTCATTCCAGGCTGGGCTCTATGTATACAGGTGCAGGGCAGATCAGCGAGCGGGTTCCACCTCACATCCACCATCAATGGACACATTGTGCCCTGACAGGCGCTGACCACCAACCAAACCTCTGACCACCTGCAGCAGCCACAGAGGCCGGCTGCAGGCTCAGGTCAGGAGGCAGAATTCTCTGTGTCTGGCCGAATCTTGTAGTGATCAGCATCACTCTCATCATCATCAGTATGACTGTAGTACTTGGTGTCGCACCAGCATATTCTTTATTGTATATAGCAGTGCTTCTCAATTTCAGTCCTCAGGCCTCACCAACAGGTCATGTTTTGAGGATATTCCATACAAAGGACACCTGTGATAATATCTGATGCACTGAGTATAATTATATCACCTGTGAAATACTAGGGAAATCCTCAAAACCTGACCTGTTGGTGAGGCCTGAGGACTGGAATTGAGAAGCACAGGTATATAGAATGGCTTTGGGGATGATGGTAGTGATATGGGGAGATTAGATTGCAAATTTCTGGGGTCAGGGATGATGGGAGTGATCTGCTATGTATAGGAAGTATTCAATGACTGATGCTACAGCTCTTTCATAGACTTAAAAAGAAAAGTGCATATGACCGTCTCCTAAAAGGTACTGCAACTGTGGCGTGCACAACTCAGAAATGATGGGGTTATTCCTGTAATGGAAGGAAGACAGCTGTACATAATGGGGGAGATTTATCAAAGGGTGTAAAATTTAGACTGGTGCAAACTGCCCACAGCAACCAATCACAGCTCAGCTTTAGGCAGTGCTGAAAGGAAAGCTGAGCTGTGATTGGTTGCTGTGGGCAGTTTGCACCAGTCTAAATTTTACACCCTTTGATAAATCTCCCCCAATGTGTTTAACTCCTTCCTGCAAGAGTAAGATGGAGGATGGTGAGTGTCGTGTATGGAGTATTTTGCTCCCTGTGCTCTTACCCTCCAAAGAGCTGCACTCCATATATATATATTGGCTTTTACTAAAAACAGCCAGAGAACCGCCATTTTATAATCTCTAAACACCAAATTAAAAAAAAATATATCTAAATTTCATGCAGTAGATGATGACAGCTGGCAAACTCTCGAGGTAAGTGTCCCAACAACAGTGTCTGTAAGGATCTTCTAAATTATGTGATCGGGAACATGCAGAGCGCCATTGTTCTCATTCTCACTGATCACTATTTTTGAGCGCTTTTCTGGTATAATCTGGTAGATCTGGTGCGGGTGTCGTGTTGGTTTTGTACCTGAGGAAAGAACAGGAGGAGAGGGGGGAATATTGAAATTGCGAGGCTTAATGCTCGGATCAAACGACGATGAACATGTGGCGGGAGTCGTGGGGCTGTGGACATGGGGGGAGGTGACGGCGGTCCTGACCACACCTGCTTCCTCCAGGATGTGAGAGAATCATCCGATAAAACTGAGAGGGAAAATAAACAGCTTTCCACATTTACCGGGGATGAAATAAACCTGCGCTTTGGAGCGAATTACAGCGGATACGTGGCGGTTTGTTTGGTTACTGGATGAATGGCCTCCTGTGTTCTCAGCCGCAGCTCTGGCCAAGAGACTCAGAGGCTTCTGGGAGGTCAGTGGAAATCTTACTGCAGGAACAGAATTGTGAAGGCTACACGTATACATTTATACTGTACCATAGACGTTGTTCATTCAGTACTCCAGCACTGGTGCAATGTACAGCTGAATGCATACTGTGATTTTTTTGCACCATTCTTGCCAATTATCTTTGACAGTGGTGTTGGCTGCTGCTGTGGTCCTGCTGCTACCTGGCCCATAAGATCCTTTATTTCTCTTCATTTTTCCTCGTCTCACAGGGAGGGGATCTGATCAGAAATCAGATGGCGACATGGATCGCAACTGTATGAAACCGCCTTCATCTCTAGGACCATGACTGTGTGAAACTGACATAACCTCTCGGGGAACCTTTGACCCTCCAACTGTTGCAAAACTACAATCCCTATCATGCCTAGACAGCCAAAGCTCCATGAGATGATGTAGTAAAATGACGCTTTTGGTCAACTTCTTAGGAGCTCAAACCGTCACCAATGCAGAAACAGAAGACTTTATGGTGGCAGGTGGAACGAGCTAGTGTCTACTGCCCTGTGTCCTTCTGCTGCTTGGCTCATGGCGTCCTATTAGTATAATGTCATCAGTTCTGATACCAATACACTCCTCTTCTCAGCTCTGTAGTTCTCCTTGTGATAATTGTTGGGTGGAGTCTTTCTCCTGTCTCTGCCCATTTCCTGCAGCTTCAGGAGCGGCCTGGGCTGCTGCCCTGGTATAGTGTGACGGTCACCAGAGACTTGGTGCTGACAACAATCTGAGCATTGTGGGCGACTTCTTATGGCATTCTGCAGCATGGGTGGATATTAACCCCTTCAGCATCTAGCAGACTTGTCTAGGGGGACACATTCCAGCAAGGAAGACTTAAAGAGGCTTTCGTATGAGGAGCAGAGTGTGTGTGTGGACGTCCCAAGACATCGCTGACTCATGCTCCTATTTCTGCTTTGTTGCACCAGCCATACGGGTGAGCAAGCACATTGACCATGCTCCAAAGGAGAATACTGCTTCCACGAATATCGAGAACTATTCACAGCTGTGACCCATAAGACAAGGATCTCCCCCCAAATAAATAAGGTTTATTACCCAAATCACAAAAATCAATGCCACTGGCCTAGACCGTTAGAGGGGTACTCCGGC
The DNA here is from genome assembly GCF_027789765.1 of Dendropsophus ebraccatus. NCBI lineage: Eukaryota > Metazoa > Chordata > Amphibia > Anura > Hylidae > Dendropsophus > Dendropsophus ebraccatus. Next base: position 98,769,385 of record NC_091461.1, read on the forward strand.
GAGAATCTTTTTCTTTCAAATCTACTGGTTTCCGAAAGTTATAAAGGTTTGTAAATTACTTATATTAAGTTCTAAAAGACTAGAGATTTTATCCGCTGCTTTATGTCCTGTAGGAAGTTGTGTATTCTTTCTAGTCTGACACAGTGCTCTCAGCTGCCATCTTTGTCCATGACGGGAACTGTCCAGAGCAGTAGCAAATCCACATAGTAAAACTCTCCTGCTTTGGACAGTTTCTGTCTCAGACAGAGGTGACAGTAGAGAGCATTGCGTCAGACTGAAGATAACACCATTTCCTGCAGGACATATAGTAGCTGATAAATATGGGAAGACTTGATTTTTAAATAGAAGTGATCTATAAAAGTTTCTGAAACCAGTCGATTTGAAGGAAAAAGATTTTCGACTGAGTACCCCTTTAAGATCAGAAGCCTCCATGTGGACATAGACTAAAGTCTGCTGTAGGGAATGACTACTATAGTCTGCCATACATTCCCCTGTAGTGAAGAGACGACACTCCCTTCATTCTGTATGGAGTGGCGCTGGACTTTTCTGGTCGGGGATTTGTCACTGCATCACTGAGCGAATGTGAAAAATGTTAAGATGAATCATAGACTGATTTTCAGGGATTTTTTTTCAGGGGAATTTTATGTAAAGTCCAGGCTCGTCTCTGAGAGCAGACCGCACCAGAGGACTGCCATGTATGCAGTTTTCTATTCTATTCTCTTGTACTAGGTCCTATGAGGTTTACCAGAGGACAAAAAGAAAAGGAAGCAGAAACCTTTCCACAGATGGCTTTGGTTACTGTCTCTGCTTTTGTCGATTACTGGATAAAATAGTAAGGATACGGCCACATAAAAATCCGCGGCCTTTACCGTAACTACAACGGAGTTAGAAAATCTGCTGGCAATCCTGGAGTAATGAACTGACCCCCCCCCCCCTTAGTGGGAGGAAACCCCCGCCCCTCTATGATAGGGTTCCATTGATTCTAATAGAGTCACATCATGGAGGTGCTGGGGTTTCTTCCCACTGGGGGTAGGTCGGCCCGCCTCCAGTGCTTCAGCCTGGGCCTGGTGGTATAGTCACTTTAAATACTGCAGGGGGTGAGAAGCACTTGTAAGCAAATCCTAACACGCTTGCAGCAGCGCTCTTCTTATAATCTGTAGGAAACTTTTACCTACAGTCACTAGAGGCCAGGAGCATCTCTTCCTTCAGGACACACACCTGTATCATAATCTCACTCCTTCAGTGCATGTGGGTACTGAAGGAAGAGATGCTCCAGGCATGAAGCTACTTGAGACCTAGAGAGAACACCAGTGATTTCAGGAAGATATATATATTTTTTATTTATTTTTCTCATTTTTTAATTAATTTTGGCTTTTTGCCCCAAGGAAGAAATTTACCCCTATAGATAGTATATATGGACCAAATAGGCCCTAATAAACTTTTCTAATGTGGAAACTACTTACTTCAGTGATTTGCCTACTCCTTCAGCCAACTTATTTACCTACCCACATTACTCCAGAGGACTCCTTGAGAGCAATATTAATGTTTGAAGCACAATAGATAAAGGAGGGTACTGGAACAATGCCAAGCCTAGTTGTGGCTAGAAGAAATTTTCCTAGTAGTCTGGGCCGAATGGAAATGCAAACGTGACCAACTCCAATCACCAAAGGGGCTCCCTGTGAGTCACTGAACATAACTGCAGCAGCATGGTCCATTTTTACTGCGGTGCTCTGTGGATTCAGAACAATGAAGCTCAAACTTGCGGCAATATATCATGACTACTATCAGGAATGAGTGTTTCTAGGCAAATTCATATGTCTGACAATCAGCTGCATTTAAAGAGCCTTTTACAGCCAAGCTGTGTCATGTATTGATCATTAGTAGAGATGAGGGAACCGGGTTCAGGTTTGAGTCCATCCGAACCCGAACATTCGGTATTTGATTAGCTGGGGCTGCTGAACTTGGATAAAGCTCTAAGGTTGTCTGGAAAACATGGATACAGCCAATGACTATATCCATGTTTTCCACATAGCCTTAGGGCTTTATCCAACTTCAGCAGCCACCGCTAATCAAATGCTGAAAGTTCGGGTTCGGATTGACTCGAGCATGCTTGAGATTTGCTCATCTCTAATAATTATTATCAAGATCTTGATATAACATGTTGCACAGAAGAAATAAGCTCATATTCATCTGGTGAGAGCTGGGTTCCTTCTATACATACCACTCAATGTCTCCACGTTGTGCACCACCAACCAGTGGAGTTCTGCCTTCCTACTCTCTACATGTATTGATAGTTGACCTCTTCTCTGTCACATATTAAATTACTATCCATGCGCTGCATTAGATCATTGACCTGAAGACCATGACATATGCAGCAATGTCCTTTGTAAGATATTAAGGATTTAAAAATTAGTAAAATAAGACACTGCAGCCAAATCAAGAAAATATCTTTTGTTTAATTCTGCAAGACAGGTAAGTATTATGGAACCATGTAAATGCTGTACACAGATCTGCCCCCATGACATAGGGGTATAACACAGCCGATACAGAGTATTGAACAATTAGAAACAAGTTCACTTGTAACAATAGCGCACCATGGTACCAAACCAAAAGCAAATACTGAGGGGTAAACACAAGTCACCAGATGGCACCGCGCAGGGCACACACCAAATCACAGCACATGGCAAGATAGTGGCACCATGAGGATAGGTGGCAATGAATCAGATTAGTCAGAATTGGGAGTCTGTCTGGGATGGTCAGAGGTAATGACAGTTTTTTTTTTCGTCAAGACTACGTTCTCAGTCTGGTTCTACCTGACACCACATAGTAAACAGAGCAGCCCCCAACCAGCGCTGGTAACATCTGGTGACTGGTATTTGTGATGAGAATCCTGCCTAACAACTACAGCATGATCTGTTGGAGAAACACGAAAACGTACACTTTGCTTCTTGTGAAAGCCATTTAATCTAGCTACATGATTTCCTCATGACACCATAAAGAGACAGAACGTTTTACACTAACAGTCAGTAACATAGTACCAAAGTTACATGCTGAAATTTAGTAAAACAGGAAGAAAAGTCCGTGAAGAATCAGAGGTGAGGCAGCGACATCCTGATCAAACCAGAAATGTGTACAAAAGCGGCTGAGTTTGTTCCTTTAAAATCCTAATGTCATCTTGCGTGCTCATGACCCCAGAAGCCCCCACCCCGATCCGGGTGTTAAAGACGAGCCAGGAATGACATGTGCAAACTTGTACTGCATCATAATAGCTTATTGGGTTCTAGTTCATGGAAACCTGTTTGCATATTCCTCCTCCTAAGCTTTAATATTAAACTGAAAAGCTTTCTGTCCTGCAGAGTACAAAACAATGGCGAACAATAAAACAATCCGGGCCCGCGTTGTCATCTGTGCCAGTGCTGCTAAAATGTAACGGATTGGTCTCAATAATGGGAGCACTGTCACTTCATTAAAAAAAACCAAAAACCTGGAGACTAATGAATATTGGGATCTATACCAGTGGCGAGATCTGTGGCTGTGCACATTTGTCCGTTCATCAGTGATTTCTAACCTCTGGCTCTTCAGCTGTTGCAAAACTACAACTCCCATCATTTCCTGACAGCAAAAGGCAACCACAGGATGGAGATCACAGCCCTATGGACACCTCCTCTAAAACCTTGGGGCCTTTACTATAGAACTAACATGAAGGGGCACAGTTCACAAAACCTTTCTAGCCTTCAGCCTCCCGCACAGGACTGTATTATAGCTCCGTAAAACCTCAGGGGCTGTAAATCCACACCCACAGCAGACAAGGGCTTTCATCCAGAATCCAGTTCTGTAGCCAGTGCAGATGCTGTGTTTGTAGTGTTGGGGGCGGGGGGGATTTCCCATAGAGATCACTGGGCTTTATAGATAGTGTCAATGGTAGGAAACTGCATGAGACATAATGCTTGTGCTATGTAGTAACTGGGGCAATGTCTGCATGAACGCCGATTTACCGCACCCCTCCTGATACCCTTACTGATGAAAAAGAAAAGTGCAACCTCTGACGTGGTGAACAAGAGGTATATGGTAGCATTGTGGATGGTCATGTTCACTTTTCCTTCTGTGACGATACTTTGAATTTAGACACATTTACATATATAATTGTATATGCACCTGGCCTCTAGAGACCATCAGAGAAGAAACTGCAGACCTAAGCACAGAGACATACAGAGTCTGCAAAAGGAAACGTGACCAGTGCAGAAAGTTACTGGAACACTAATCTTATTTCCTCTAGTTGTGCCCTTGTGGTGCCACAGCAGAAAAGAGAAGCTGCCAATGATACTGGTGATTGGAGTAACAAAATGCAACTGGTTAATGGGCCCTAAACTATCACAGTCGACCTCAACCACTGGAAACAGCTGCAAATTATCAGCCTGTGTAATGGAAGATCACACAGAACCCATGCAAGGGCATCAACTAGCGCAGGCAAAGAACTACCGCATCCCCTGCTAGAGTGCCCCTTTATGTTGCCATGAACATAAGATTATACATTAGCGAGTTTATACAGAAGTGTCCCAGGCTGAAACTATTTGTTGGTTTATTGTAAATCAAAAAGCCATACAAAGGCTTCTAGTAGAGGAGGGTCAATGAGGGCCCCGTCCACTAATCCATAACTGAAGAGACGCTCAGGTCTGGATACAATATATGTAACCAATGAAAATTAAGGGGGGGAAAAGCTAAGAGGCAAAAATGGATCAAACATAAAATATAGGTTACTTCAAACTTTCAACAAAAATCTAAAACTTGTAGACTTAGGATTCCCCTGAAACTGCAGAAACAGCGAGACGTAGAAAAACTCCCAACCTTCTATAAAAAACAGATCCCACAGATTGTTCAAGTACCAGGAATTCTATTGTCTTCTATTATAAAGACAAAAAGAAAACTATTCCCGCCTCGTGGCAGCAACGGTTTTCCCTTAACATTTGCGCAATACCAAAGGGCAGGGTAGTTGTCCTCCACTGTATCAGCAGAACAGAGGTTTCTCAGCTCTGGCAGAACCAACTTGACATCAGTCTATAAACTACCTCAAAAGTAAAAGCCACATGTGGATACTGCAAATGACTATAGAGATATGCCCCCCAAGGGGCATTGAGCCGAGGCCCCTGGCCAGCCATATGGCCCAAGCACTCCGGCCCTGGAAGGGAGAAGTGCTTCGCAAATGTTAAGCGACAGAAAAACAAAACCAAATATAATACTGACTTGCAAATTATCCTCATCAGAGTTACTGGAACAAGCAGGCAAATGGTGTCTGCGAACTGCAGCGACACACGTCCAACCA